>NW_025939980.1:0-142749 GCF_000764305.2 Hyalella azteca
ATTCAATGCGCAGAACTGAACACATGTGTTTGCTGTTTGCTCACTCGACGCAACAACCCGCAGAGCAAAAAGTTTCGGCAATACTGAGATAGCAAACTTTCGTTTAAAAGTTCCTGGTTTCTTAATGGCAGAGCGGGACATTTGTAATAGGCCGTGCCGTTTACCAACAGCTATTTAATACAAAATTTATTTCTGTGTTTAGGTCTTAGGTTTACAGGAAAATAGAACATAATCGAAGGCATTCCTACGACAGCGGTTTCGTCTTCATGAAGATTCTGGACTTGCCTCACATATATAGAAGCGCTGCATTGCAAACCCAGCTAAGACGTGCGAGTTGACAGGAATAATAGGATTATTAGATTTGGATTGAAATTATTTTGATCTGCATAATAATTAGAGCGTCTCCGTGAATTGTCCATAATTCGTGAAAAAAAAACATTCAAGGAAGTAAATAAAATATAAATTCAACGCCCTTTTTATATGTGTAGGTGAATTTACTCTCAATATCTTATCGTAAATGTAGGCTCGATTTCATAGTAATTTACGAATTTATTGTCCTAATGATTAAATAATGAGTAAAATTTAATAACGGCTAATAAATAGAATGTTTTATACTAAAAAATTTTTACAGATTTTCATGCATGGATCAATACCACAGATGATATATTTAAAAAAAATTGACTTCCGTGATTAAAGTTACATAGTGCGTTGCATAACGCTTTCACCATCTTCACCCATTTAAATTCTTGCTCAATAATCAGGCAACAAAATATTTTGTTCACTGGCACCCTTGCAATCATTCCTTTTAATGAACGACACATTAATGATCTCGTTAAAGCCTCAAAGTAGGTCGTTAATGAGGTAATAAGTTTTCACATTCGCATCTATGGCGGTGACGAGAGGTCGTTCTAAAGGCTTTCAAATTCTTCACATTGCATACGTGAAGATGATGGCCGATGACAATGACTTGCAACTTGTTATTTCCTATATTTCCTATACTGTCAGACAATCTAGTGCTAAATTAATGGTAACAGGTTTCAGTAAAACTATTGCAAAAATATGGCGCGTTTTTAGAAGTTAATAATGGTTTTGATAGGTACAATAATATGGATGCAAGACGGCAGTAATTTAGAACTGAAGTAAAAATCTGGGCAACCTGGAGGCGGGTATAGCATCATTTTTATTAATATGTTGTAATCCGTTGTATTTTTGATAGAGTACAGCGACTCAATACAGCAGAACACCACACGACTGAATAGAATTTCAACATTAGGGTACGCACACAGTGAAAGCAGGTTGCCAGCGTGCTGGTTACCTGCTCAGGCTGGCGCCCGAAACCATAGAATACAGAAGCCTATTCGTACAGGTTTTCACTGTGAACACTTACATTATTATCCTATGTTCATTCTTGTGGCAGGTTGGAGCAGGTTGCCCGCGCGGGCAAACCTGCTTCCACTCTGTGCGTACCCTTACGTAGCAGTGGTAAGAAGATTAAAACGTTTCTCGTGTTTAGGAAACAAATTTGATTTCCTTATATGACCACGAACGGTATACACGTTAACGTTCTGTACATTTTCCTTTAACTACAATGAGTACATTTTTAGTACTTGCAGCTAATGTATCACAGTACCACAAAGATGATCCGGTATTGGGTTCAATTCTATTTTTTCCAGTAATATTCTCTGATAATACATAAGTAATGAACACGTTCTAGGGAAAGGGTTTACGAGGCATTCTCGAACTTAGAACATGCGTGTTATAAAATATCTCTAATAAAAAATTTCCTTTCTCTAATTTAAATATTGAAACCTGTAAAATTTCTCAAACTGATTCCATATTTGTTTGCATCCTCTGTAATTAGCTTAAAATGAATCTCTAGATTGTTATTTTTTAAGTTACCTGTCTTTCCTGTCTTCGCGTCTGCAAGACTTCACTAAAATTTGGAGTGTATTCCAAAAACTCGGCGATGTGACTTGAAACTCGGGTCGACTGAGATCGGCATTTCAATATGACGTACGAATCGACAAAAAATATAACTCAGTATTCAATGAAGTGAGTGACAGAGAGAGCATTTTCTCGTCGACGAAAGCGTGAAGTCACGGACGGACAGACAGACGGACAGACAAACGGACGGACTTGACTAGCACAATAGGGAATTTTTTTCATAAATGAGAGAATGCGCTAAAAAGAGCTGTTTCATAACGATCCGTGACTCCCATAAACGTTTTCGGGCAACAAATAAATAACTCTAAAAACGTTAAAGCGCGTCAAACGTAAGATGCTAGAAACGTTTACATAGCAGGCTTTAAATAACGTACTCCCGTAAACTTTCACGGCGTCAAACATGTTACTTTCATAAACGTTTACGGTGTCAAATATTGTATATTACTCCCGTAAACGTTAACACTTTCTAATATGTTACTGCCGTAAACGTTTACGGCCTTAATTAGCTGACTCGCTCGTACAGGAACGTCGTCGTTAAAATCTACGAAGTTATTGACGATCCTCAGGCAGATTGGTTATCTTGCAACGTTTGTTAATCATTAAGCAAACCGTTCAAATATGGACATACAATGTAATTGGGATTAAATTAAATTCTGAATTATAATCTACGCAATAGATACAGAATTATAAATGCTAATTATTAGTTTGTTCATTCCGTTTGTGTTGCAACGTGGTTATTGCTTTAGCTGATCGTTATTTCTGAGAGACTATTTGGACACTTTGGAATGTGTACCTAAGTTCAATATTTTAATCTGGTACTAATTTAAGTTTTGTAGGAATTTTTGCGGAGAATTTAGAATGATTTGGAAGAATTCGGCAGATTCTTACAGTTTAACTACTAGAAATTACTCAAAAAAAGGTATTCAAATCCAATCTGTGGACACATTTTTGTTGTTCCTCGTCAAGAAAATTTCATAGGTTGCAGAATTCCCCCTTCTTCGCGATGCACCGAAAGAATAAAACATTTCTTTTCCGTGGATGACCGAATGAATTAATCCGATTCGAGGCTCTAGAAACACAGCCCACCAAATGGTCCCAAAAATGTGACCCTCGTTCAAAAAAAAAAAGGTCTGCAGACAAAAATATAATCCATGACGAAAGTGTCAATGGTTTCCCGCGAATCAAATTTACAATATCCTTAATTTTTTTTTTTCATTTCCATTGACTTTATTCTAAATGATGATTTCATCACAGTCTCTTTCAACGTAAAGTGTTTCTAGATTGCGTATTTATTATTTTTATATATTATTATTACTTCCTTCCTTGCTGAATACCTGAGCAGTTTCAACAGGTAACTGTGCAGCATTGTTTTTGATGACTGCTGGAAAAAATACCTCAACTTTGTTATGATAAAGATCATACAAATGGTAAAATTCAAGGTAAAAATATTTTTACAATGTAGAATGCGTTTTTAATAACTAAACAGAAAATATAATACTGAATTTTTCCTACCAGCAGACGGTCTCCATCACTTTCATGCAGCACCATGATTAATTGACATACAGTTGAAAAATATTGCTTCTGTATAATTATTTTCTCTGAATTTTTAACTGCAGAAGACTGTTTAATTAATTGCAAAATTAGTCCACGTCAGATGCCGTTCTCAATTTTCGTAGCCTTTTTATTGCTTAGAAATATTTTAATTTTCCACTAAAACTTCAGCTTCAGCCTGATGGCCGCTAATTGCTTCGTACGTTTTTCCGAGTCATTTATTGGGAAATTTTTCTGAAAGTATTTTTGTCGCAAGCTATTATTCATCCATAGCTTTTGAATATCGAATTTCCTTCAAAATGGAGTTGGTTTTTGCCTCGTAAACTTTCGTTCTCTTCGAAGTATCGGATTGTAAATTGTTCTCGCTCTCTGTCATTAGAAACTAATTTAAACTTAGCTCGATTATTCTCTTCGAAAGACATTTGCGTAGCTCCATAGTTCTATGTTTGGATACAATACGGAATTTTCATTGAAAAAGTAATTGGACCTAGAAGTTTGGTTACCAACTTTTCAACCGTTAAATTGGTGTTGAATGGATTAATTCATATAAGATTGTAAATATGAGTTTTATTATCGCGTATTCAACTTGTTATATGTTGCAAATGTGATCAAATGAAACTTAAAATGAAATTTGTTCGAAATTTTTATCTTTAAACAAAGTTTTCCATTTGTTCAACCTAACTTGGTGTGATCCGAGCTAGCATCGAAATTTAACATTTAACTTTATAATAATTAATTAAAAATTTAACATTTAATTTAAGGTAAGCGTTTCATGACTACCACTCCAGTGTCAGGAAAATCAATTTCTCGCCTATTTTGATATCCTATCAAAAATAATATTAATTTTTAACATTGCACGAATGGATATAGTAGTTTTTTGACCGAATGTTTCTACAAATTATATTGAATAACCTCCGTCTGAAGAGGAAAAATTGAGAGTTATTAATTTTTCATCATAAGATTAAAATATTCAAAACAGTATATATACAAGATAAAAAATATTATATGATTTTCTGAAGATATCACGTAACTTCTTCACAGAAAATATAAATTTTTAATGAACAAAAATTGGTGCAAATAGAATTCTGAGTGTATAGAAATCACAATTATTCGTCGTTCGCTACATTCTAATACCAAAACTAATTTGGTTGATTGCGGTACAGAGAGTATAATATCCTAACTAATTAATGCTAATTAGGAGGCTGGAACACCTGATTAGAGGAAACTCCGAATTGTATGGCCTGATGAGCGCCTGTTTTAATGCAGTTAGATAGATTAGGCAGACCTCATGTGATGTCTGTCAGTGATTGTGACACTGAAGGGGTAATATAGTGAGTGATGATATTGAAACGAGAAGTCTGTTATGGATGCACAGACAGTGTGTGTGACATTAAGGGTGGAAGATTCTTTGCTGTCAAGCTGAGTGATGAATTTAGGAACGAAATGTCTCATGGGTGCAAGATTCTTCTAAATTAAAATGGAACCATCTCAACTGAAACCAATCAATCTGTTGTTATGTGAGAAACTGAATAACGTGAAACACTGAGTCTGTGAAATATTTAACTATCAAGACAGTATAATTATTATATAAATTAAAATATTTATTCTCACATGTTCACTTGTATCTTATGCACTGGTTTTAGCGAAAACTTACGAAAAACTAGCCCAAAAATATTTCAGATTCAGCCAATTCAGAGACATCCTTCATCCAATCTATAGAACTGGAATAATACGAGGTATAAAAAATTCGATCATACAATTTACTGTCGTAGAAATTTATCACTCGCGCTTTCGTCATTCGGTATCATAGATACCATGAACCTTGATATTTGACGCAAAGTGATTCCTCGATTTCGCAAATTTTAGGCGATGAATGAATTGCAGCGAAAAAAAGACAATTTATTGCATAAAAAATTTCATAATTCTATTGCTCATTTTAAATTGCAGAAAGTAAAACGTGGGCGTTCATTGAAACAGACGCAATTTTAGCGAAAGGCAATTTGTCGGCAACCAGTGACGGGGCACGGCGGTGATAAACATGTCATGCCTCTTCTAATTACCAACTCAAGTCTCGAAGATTTTGAAAAGACCTACGTAATTTAAAAAGTTCTGAAGTAGGAGAAAGCTTTGCATCGAGCGCTGTAAAAACACATCAGCGCTCCAAAGAATATTCCAGGGAAACGAGCGCAAAGTTCTCTTATTGAAATACGACAGAGATTATTCCAAAATTAATGACGTCAGCTTTTGAAATTAAGGCGTCGAATGCACAAAGATGCACGCTTATTCTTAAAACTTGCCGGCTCATCTGAACAAATGTTGTAATTTTGAGGCGTATTCACTTGGTTCAGAGAGAAAAAACTATTTGAATTCCGGGAATTTTCACCTGTCCCATCTGATTACACGTTATTTGCGGAGCATATCTAACTGCTTGTTTTTGATTTGGGCGATTTTAGGAATGATTTGATTAATTACCATTAAGTGCAATAAATAAAAAGGCACAAATTGAAAATTTGTGCTAGAAGTAGGCAATAGTCTTTCATATTCGTAGCTTGCGCACTAGACTTCCATGCAATTATTAAAGTAGAATTACTTATGGAAATTAGGATTTTTGTTGTGCCTGTGAATATTTCAATCGAAGTTCATTGAAAAAAATTTTTAATGACGTAGTCTTGTCTGAGCGGAAGTGATTTTTATGAAGGCACTTCAATACTCCGGAAAATTTCTCGTTTGTTAAAGCTGTTCCTGAGTTAAATCTGGATCGATCCTTTTTTTTATTCCTGATCATTATTTCTCATCAACTTTTTCCACATATTTTTTTGCAGCATCCAACTTGTCTTACTGAAATGAAACTTTTACGGTGAAAAAGGGAGGAAGTCGGAAAATTTACGAATTTTATGGTGAAGACCCTCATATGCAACAAAGGAATGTTCGCAACTCGTTTGGTTTCCTTATACCAGAAAGCTGCTATTACTTGTTTAGTTTCGAAAAACTCACGTATATCTTCTGTGAGATTCTCATTTTCATCCATAATTTGAAAAATTATATTTCCCTGCATCATAAGATGTCGGGAAGAAATATAACGTGATACGTGGCAGGCAAGGTTATTTTTGATTGATTGAAAATGGAAAAATATTCACATTTATTTAAATTAAAAATTTATTATTAATGCACTATTAATTTCGGCAAACCTATAGGGGGCATCGACGTAGCAATAAAATCATCTTTTACCTCGGAAGGTTAAAGCAGAAATTTTTAACCCTTCATCGAACAACAATTAATTTGAGAAATAATTCAAACAGAAAGGATTAGAAATTGAAACACGAAGATTCTTTGCCGCAGTTGTGACTGAATTAAAAGATTCAAATATGTTAGTGGAATCATTGATGTTCATCACCGGTCGCCATGGTGACGAGATACGTAGCTGGCTACAGAATATTTGATATTTGCCATATGGTAACGAAATGCAGCAGGGTTCTCACCCTCTGACAGTACCAGCTACTAAGCCCTCTTGTCATGTTTACAAGCCATCAGTTAAGGTCCTAACATAACCTAACATAACATAGTGATATCGGCGCTGAAGAGTAGGCCTGATGTGGCCTGTCGCCGATTCTTACTTTTCGCGACTTGTTCACAGAAGATCTAAAATCGTGTTATTTGACCGGATCTTTTCAGGACATACGATAGTTTGAAGTAGCTACTAGACTTACACTGGGTTCGGTATGGTGCTAGGCATTTCAAGCCTGAACACATATTTTTCCATAGCTGAACATCCAACTTTAGATTTTTCATTTCATCCTTGAAAATTAAAAAAAGGAAAAATTCTTCCTGGAGACCAGAAGAAATGAAACCGACAACTGTCAATTAGTCTCTTACAATTAGCATTAAAGCTATGCTTAGAAAAGGGGATTAAATACCGCTCTCAAGCCGAGCATCAATTTGAGTAACGAATCTTGTAAGTTGTATTAATTGTTGTCAGGAGCAAAACTAAAGTAAAGTGCAAGTTTAAAAGTTAAGAACCTGCTTGCGATATAATCGGTCGACGGTACTGGCTATTATGGCTTTCACTAAAATGTTATAATCCGAATTATTGAGATTTTCTGCCACATTGGCAGTGCCTGCAAGCTGACCAACTGATTAACATAAAACGCAACGTCGCCAGTAAACTTCATTTACAGTTTTTTTGCATTTAACATTCGCAGTTTGGTGGCGGCCCGTGTTGCGGAGTGGTCGGCATCCTATTCACACGTCGTTTGATGTTATAGCAAGTTGACCACGTCACTTTCTGACGTCTCTGCACCGTTGCTGTTAATTCTTTATAAGCCTGCCTGGGTGGAAGTGACTTTCCTGCACCAATTTTTAGCGTTATGCTGGTGGCATTTCTCATGCAGTTAAATGATTCGTTTAATTTTATTGCAAACGGGTTTACTTAATCATTCCACCACTCATGGACTCACATATGGTGAAAGTCCAACTTTTGTTGTTCGCTCCTAATTACTACTTAACAAACTTCAGTGTTTGGAATATTAAAAAGTTATCCACAACATGAAATCCATTTTAAAGTTACTATTTCAGTGTTCGTTAGCTCAGTTTTTAACCTAATTTCATTCACTTAATGTTTCCAGCGAGCGTGGAGGCGACAACACCCCTGTCTTCTTGCAGCCTGGATGCCAGACGGTCTAGACCATTCCTGTCGGAACTGTAACCTCATCCTAATAATATACATAGATGATAACTCGTTTATCTCAAACACACATGCAAATCCTTTGCACATTACAAAATTAATATTTGCGATATCTTTGGTGAATTCGAAATAAAAATCAATTCAATATTATTTAGTGAACTTCCTTACAAGATCTTACTTATCCGATGTCATCTCTGTGTTCATAACGAAGAAAATTTACGAGTCTATTTTGAGTTGAAACGGTTTGCGTCACAAGCAACAGATTTCGACGATTGCAAGTGATGTTATGGATCCTGTCGGTTGTTGATGCAAGAGATGTTATGCACCGTGTCAGCTGCAGGCAGGTGCAAGAGATGTTATGCACCGTGTCAGCTGCAGGTGCAAGAGATGTTATGCACCGCGCTAGTTGCAGGCAGGCGCAAATGATGTTATGCACCGTGTCATCTGCAGGTGCAAGAGATGTTATGCACCGTGTCATCTGCAGGTGCAAGAGATGTTATGCACCGTGTCATCTGCAGGTGCCTGAGATGTTATGCACCGTGTCAGTTGCAGGTGCAAGAGATGTTATGCACCGTGTCAGCTGCAGGTGCAAGTGATGTTATGCACCGTGTCAGCTGCAGGTGCAAGAGATGTTATGCACCGTGTCAGCTGCAGGTGCAAGTGATGTTATGCACCGAGTCAGCTGCAGGTGCAAGAGATGTTATGCACCGTGTCAGCTGCAGGTGCAAGAGATGTTATGCACAACGTCATCTGCTAGCAGTCAATTTTCACTGGGTTCAGGACGCTAGGGAGGGCGTCCCAGAGATGGTAATGCTCGCATAAATGTTTGAGTGAGCGGCCAACGGCTTCAAATTGACTCTCCACTGCAAAGACTGCGGTCAGCCTTAGATCTGTAAACCTGCAGAGCATATAAACATGTGACGCAGCATCACTTCCTAAAATAGGAGCACTTTGAATTTTCTTTTACGAAATCAGGAGAACGTGCGGAAAATTTCAGTTGAATTCAAAATCTAAAAAATTTAAACATGTATAAATTTGTCTATATACCTAGTTTAACCTTAAACTGATCAATCGCAGTTGATTTAGAACTGCAGATTGTGCCAGATAAACATGCGACGCAGCATCACTTACTAAAATTAGAGCACCTAAAAGTAACTTTTACGAAATCAGGAGCAAGTAACAAAAATGTTAAGTTGAATTCAAGGTCTAAATAATTTTAACAAGTATAAATTTATCTACATACATAGTTAAACCTTAAACTGATCAATCGCAGTTTGATTGTGCAGTTTTGCTGATTTAATATGGAATACCTTATGGTCCCAAACAGAATGTAGACTATGTTTCCCGGCTCCCAATAGAATGAAATGAAAATAAACACTGTACTTCGTATTACTATTCATAGATCCATCTTTATATTTGCATAATTTATCATCCGCAATGAGTACTTGACATTAAAACTTCTCAGAAGATTCGTCAAAAAAGAAGTAATTATTTATGTTGTAATCGTGAAATTCAAAAATTCGAATTAAACTTTCGAGAAGAACTCAGAAATCAAATGCAAAATTTCCACACCATCCTAAATTATTATTATTCTCAATTATTATCGTTAATTCAAGTCATTATATGTGACGTCGCTCATCCGATGTGTAATCAAATCAGAAATCTCGTTCACCAAATCAATAATATCTATCCACTATCTTGAATTCGATTCATAACTGCCATCTACGATTGACAAAGAATCGATTGATCACGATTGATTGATTGCAACTTAAAGCACAAATCCGTGGTCCAGAGTTCGCTGTCGAAATGATTTACTGGCACCACGGTAAGGCTGATGTATAAACTCTTCTGTTCCTTCTCGAACCCGATCCTGAATTGTACGCGAACCAGCTGCAAAATAGCGTCATCAGGTGCCTACTCTATAACGATGGCGTGGATTGAAATGTTGCTCATACATTCTTTTAAACTTGTAATTTTAAATTAATTTCTTGATGAAACGGATATTTTTAATGGTGATTTAGATCTTTAATATCTTTTATCTCTAGAGCAGAAAAAAATTCATGCTCATGATAAAGTCTTGAATCGTTAATGTATTAAGGTATTAATGAGCGTCATAGTTTGATTTCGTTATTTAAATTTTTGCCAGATCATGGTTAGGTGAAGAGGCCAAGTTCATACTTTTGGCCAAGTTCATGCGAGACATGTGGCAGTCATATATTAAATGTAAATATTGGACGTTAGCACTTGAGTGCTAGTTAAACGAAAAGGCATTCGTATTAAGCAATATTATCAAAAAAAAACACAAACTTTTTCGAGATGTTTGTGTCTATAGGCCTGGAAACTATATTTCACAACGCTAGACAATAGATTGAGATACAATGAGCTTATTTTACTATCAAATTTAATAAATGTTGTGGTGCGTGATTGTAGCGCTTTATGGTACATATGTTGCTCGTAAGTTTTAATGCTGATGAAACACGATTCCTGTAGTTTACGATATTCGTGTTGCTCGTAATGATCAGTGCTGATGGTACACGATTGCTGTTGTTTACGATATTCGTGTTGCTCGTATATGGTTCAGTACTGATGGTACATGATTGCTGTTGTTTACGATATTCGTGTTACTCGTAATGTATAGTGCTGATGGTACAAGATTGCTGTTGTTTACGATATTCGTGTTGCTCGTATAAGGTTCAGTGCTGATGGTACACGATTGCTGTTGTTTACGATATTCGTGTTGCTCGTATATGGTTCATTACTGATGGTACATTATTGCCGTTGTTTACGATATTCGTGTTACTCGTAATGTATAGTGCTGATGGTACACGATTGCTGTTGTTTACGATATTCGTGTTGCTCGTAATGTTCAGGTGACAAGGCTTGATTCAGGGTCAGTGGGGCGAACTGGCCCGGCTCTATGACAGAGGTCAGTGGCGCGAGAAAATGATAAAGGAGCTACAGGGCTCCCGGGATTTACTGGAGGACCGTGATCGTCGAGGACCAAAAATATAGCAAAAGAACACAAATTTTTGGGAAAATTTAACGCTGAGACTTTCCGAGTACCGTGTTTCAAATGACAGTTTGATTCATCTAGAGTTTTAATCTAATAGTTCCTGATTAATAATTGGCAAAATTAATAATTTTGGCGTTTTTTTTTACTGTAGTAATAGCGGCTAGCAGAATTGTTGATTTCGTACGAGATTCATCAAGATGTTCGCTGAAGTTTAATGATGCAATTGTTAAAGATTTTTTAGAAAGATACTCTGTAAAACTGGAAATAATGCTTTTACATAGATTGTCAGAGTGTTTGTGCTTCCCAATATGTTCATATTTGTTACAGTAGCCATTGCCAGTTAAGGACTTGAAAATAATCAAGAGATGTTATTTATTATTCAATTATTTTAACAGAATTTATTGACTTTATCGACGAACCACTAGGTGAGTAAATGATTCAAGCTAAAGAGATAAAATGGGAACGATGAAAAATTAATCCGTAGTTCGAGTTGTGTTCTTAACTAGCCAATAATATCGTTATGTCGCATTTTCATGGCTAATTACGTTTAAAATTTTAAGATATACAGCCGTAGAATTTTATGCTGTCATTAGTATTGAACGACTGAAGAAGTATTATTATATAAAACGGTTATTCACACAGTACAGCGGCGCGAAGAATGTATGGAGGAACGTACATACGAGGCATTTGGAGTTTGTTATTCACTTTTATTTCCGTAAATAAGTGTGTTCTATTTATTTGAAGTCCACGAACGTATTTTCATCCCAATTTAGAGATGGAGTAAAGTTGGGCTTGGTAATTACGGAAGAGATCTTCGAGTCTCGTAAAGTTAAAGTTGAAGAGCAGCTAAGGAGGCTCGAGTAGAGCTGATGGTCCCCTGAAGTGCTTCGGCCAAAGCTTCAAATTTGTAGACTAAAAATGGTACACTTTTGTTCGCGTGCAGACTAAATGTACCATTAAATTTCGTGAAGAAAACGCTTCGCCTAGGCCATTAGTGGTCAATGTTAGGAATAAGATTGTGGGTGTCTATCAGTACAAGTTCGAATTACATTTTAATTTAGGTAGAGGATGTCATTTGCCATTAGTTTGAATGCAAATATCTTCGTCTTTTCAGAGTTTGAAAGGGATACATTCGCAATGGAAAATCTCGCTCAACTTTTTCTTTTTATAATTAATGAATAGAGTTATATGCACAGTTTAGAACATGTACCAAAAAATGTGCCAATTGGAGCCACTTTCTTGCGATAGCGTAGTATTGGTGTGTTGACGGTCTCAAAATTTAGCTTGATATCGCCTTCAGCGACGAGTGAGGGCGTAATCCGGCAATCAATTTCTCTTTAATTTCGTTACATAAAAATGAATGAACTTTTCAAGTTGAATAAAATGGATATATTCCAGTGAGGTTTTGAAAATTCGATCGTGACACTGATTAACCTAGGATTAGTCAATACATCAAAGTATTTGCAAATAAATCGTTACATGATCTTTCAGTCTCATGATTGCGAAAATGTTTACATCAAAAAATCAATTTCAATGAAAGTAAATTGGCCTTTGATGTCGAAGCGGCGCTCGACAAGGCCTCTTTAGTGACAGCATTTCCAGGCAAAGGGAGTAACAAAAGTTTTGCAACATGGTGCAGTTAATTTATAGAAAAAATTTGCTACTGTATGAATTCGAAGGTTTCTTTCTAAATCGCTTTAATTTTTGACATTTTCCGTTATTCTGTACATTTGGAACAGTTGAGTCTGTGATCGTGAGAGTCTGTGATCTATGGAGAATCAGAATATAATTTAAAAACATCTCTTACCAGTTTCTCTTCATTGCATGGTAAATTTACTTACGGAAACATTATAATCTGTTTTTTTTTTTCATTCATTATAACGGCGCGTAACAATTTTAATAATCACGGGTTCAATTTTTCCAAATTCACTTGTAATAGAAAACTGTAAAGGTAGGACTTATTTTTTTCGCACCCATTTAAAACTCTGACTCTAATTGCCCTGCAAATGGTTCACCGTCGACGCCATTTCCACTCCCCAACAACTTCTTGGCTCAAGAGCTGCGAAGGCAGAGTCGCCATGGATCACCATATCTGCCACTAACCCGGGGCCGGAGATGCCATTTGCCGGTGGCCGGCGAACAAACAAGCTCCTCACACCGAGATTTGGGGCTCATGATACTAATTAGGTGCCTGCCTCCCGAGCCCAAAATACCCGTCAAAAAAACTTTCCCGAGAGCTTACCGACGAGGACGCGCAGCCTTGGTTCCGTTACGTCGGTTAGCGGGAAAATATGCGCTAAATTTGCTGGGGAGTTATAGACCACGGCCTGAGCTCTAGGAGTTAGAGAGCAGAGATTGTGGTAATAAGGCCTGCCTTTAATTTCAAATAAACACTATACTTTATTATTAGGTTTGATTCAAACTCAATAGGGCTGAAATTAAAGGTGTAACGATATCCTCAGGCAATAAGTGCCTACATTTGCGTTTCATCACGAAAACAAGTGGAATTCACGAGTAGAAGTAAACCAAGTTAACGAGAGTCGAAACTTTTAATTCTAATTAATTGTGTTAACTTCTATTTTTTGTGTCAACTTCCTTGGTATGAGTCATCACCTAAACTCATCCCTTACAAGATCACCCACTGACAACTCCATATTTATCCATATTCATCAAATTCATCCAGTACCACTAATTAAACTTCGCTTGGAAACCACTCAGCTCACACATTGGCACCTGCTCACAGGGGGACAGCCACCTCGCTGGCCCCGTCCTGCCACACAAATTGGACTGCTGCCCATCTTCTTGAGTGTCCCCTGTCACTGCAACCTGGGCTAACATCGGTGCAGAATTGCCGTATTAACTCGGCTCACCCTTAATCCTGTGATCCTCTTGAAAGAATAGTTTCCTGTAGAGATGTCAGGGAATTATTATCCGTTCACCACGGACATCACTGACTAAGTATAAGTGATAGAAAGTATAGATTAGAGCCACGGCTCTAATCTATGTACCTGTGCCCGATAATTAGGCCGGTGCTCAAAACGTACCAAAAACTGACAAGTGACTGGCGCGATAGCTCAGTGCTCACTCCATTTGGTTTTAGCTAATACTTTATTGTGAACAGTTTGAATAGTAGTGCCGTAATATTGTAACGCAATTAGTTATATATTTTTTATTGTGCTTATTACTTTCCTTTATCATCCTTAGTTTCTGTTATCACGAACCGTATGCTGTAAATCTATAAAAAAAATGCTTGATCGTAATAAATTATCTTTCAGTTAAATTATCTTGTTCTTTGACTCGCAAATAAAGAACTGTAACACGACGTCTCGGACAAATTTACGGCTCATGATATTGCAATAAATTCTTTAAAATAATTTAGTTGAATTTGTTATTGGGTATAAATAATTTAATTTTAGATCCTTATAGCAAATTTCAGCATTTGTATTTTTTTTTATTTCTGTCTGGACAATAACGTTCCTGACGTCTTCCATTACGATTGAGAAATGTTTCCACAAATAAGTCTCGAGTTTTTCTGTCTAATCAAAGAACGATCAGACATCGGACAAACAAGTCCGCAAACCGATAAAGTGACTGTATCAATGAGCTAATTCAATATTCGCCAGCTTTCAATAGGCGATAACGGAGAAGAGAAGTGCCGTCAAGTTGTGTATATAAGGTGCCAATGGCATAGTTCTATCGAGCTCGCTGACACTTGAGCAGCGCGTGGCTCCATAAATGGACACTTGGCGTGAGCTTCAAATGCACTCGATACGGGCCTTTAATGGACTTCAACTTTGCCTGTGGTTTATCACGTCATCTCGGGATCAACTAAAGGGATGTTCGTTATGGCGCCAATCTGATGGTTTCACAGGAGTGGCCTACAAACTAATAATATTAAAAAATTTTGATTTCTCAAATACGAAAGATTTGCATGGAACGTTCTAACAATTAAGTCCACCACGGGAGTAACTCAAGTGAACAACTTATTTGGAAAAAAATCTCTGTATTATATTATTCATGATAGCAATATTGAACCTGATAAAAGCTTCTATACTTTCCTCAGTCGGAAAATCAAGCACATATGCTGTTCAGTATTTCCTTGATATGCTACAAGCACTACTAAGATTTATAAGCAAATAGAATAAGCACATAGGTGCATAAATAAGTGAATTAGAAGGAACTAGGAAATAAATGAGTAATAAAAAATTAATATTCATTATTTGAATTACTTCTTTAGTAATTCAAATAATGAATAGGAACATGTACCTTTGTCAAAAAACGTCGCCATAGTTGTTCCTTGTTCCAGATAACATCAGCTGGAAACTGGATATTTACCGTTTGTGAGGCATTCCTCTAGTTGGACCTCGTCGTAGGATCCGCTAAAATATGCTTTATTGTAAGTTTTTCCTGAAGTCAATTTAATTTTTTGAAATTTGATCTTATCTTCAATCGGGATATAAATCCCGACGGCCTGAGCCCTTCATATCTCATTAATTCGACAAACGAAGATTCGAAGACAATTTAATACAATTTATTCGGGAAAATCTGATTCCCACATTGAATGGTTTTCTAATGATGGATTTGGAAAATTGCTTGGTTATTCAAAAGTTAAATCCCAACCAATGATAATCGCCATAACATGTCAGTGCTACTTGAAAAATTTCTGTTTTCCGTGTGAAAACACCCGGGGGGCTTACACGTGAAATATAAAAAAAAAAAAATTCAATTGTATATTGAAAAATAAGCACGTATCATTCTGCCCTTCTACGAGTTTCAGAAGCCGTGTTAATTATGCTTCGTTAACGCCCAATTATTATTGTTTTGCTCTATATATCAAACACAAACGTCTTTGTAGGAAGAGAATTATATAGCCGCGTTTTTTCTTTAGCAAAGCTACCGGCTATGCTCCAGAAATTCAGTTAGGAGCTACCCAAACTTTCGACTCAGTTCTCTAAACACTCTTTATCAAGATGAACTTCGGACAAAAGTTCTTCAGACAAAACGCATCAATGTTGTGGAGCATCGTTGGACACAACTCGCCTCGCTGCCTACAGCCAACTTCCAGTTCTGACCAGGATTGTACGGATAACCGAATTTAGATTCCACCTTTATTGAGAAAGATCAAAGAAGTCATAGGAAGAAGAATTTTTCTCTAATAATTAATAATTTATTTGAGGACTCATGCTCTTTCGATCAAGTTGATTGACTATAATATAGTCTTCGATTTATTGCTTTTTCAATATCCATGAGGTCGAATTTTCTTCATAGTTTTAGAACTCATTGTTGCATGAATCGATAAAATGTTATCTGATTCTTGAACAATCGGAGTTAATGGGAACATTAATTTCTCTTCATTCTGTTGATACCTAACATAACAAGGTCTAAGTAAGATGATCTTACAGTATTCTTGCGAAAAATTTGTGCGAGATAAAGTTCCAGTGAAGGTTTTTAATCTTAAGTTCCTTTCTTTAAAGTATAAAAGACCTCGGATAGATAAACTTCGCCAATTATTCTTCTTCGTGAAGACAAAAATGGCACGGGAAACAGCATCTCTCGGGTAACAATTACCGAGGGTTTGCCCTGGCACGTCGTGGCTGCGATAGCGCCTGAGTTGTGAGGCCAAATGCTGACGTAGGCACTTCCGCCTCGAGCATGGCAGGAACAGATCGTATTTTACAGCTTCCTTTGCCCACTAAAATATATCTTGGTGCTCGGTACTATATGCACCCTTTGCAAGTTTCAGGCTACCGCACCGCGGACGTCTTCAGCCTCGATCGAGCTTCTCCGAAGATCTTAAACTTCTAGGAAGGTTTCTCTCGACTAAAAAATGTCAAAAATATAATAAAAATCCCGTCTGAATTTCCAAAGTATTTTAAAATAATTTGCGATGAAGTTTAAGTATGTTAATTGAACAAACTACAAATTTAATAGAAAATAAACTGCAAATTTAGTTAAAATAAACGAATTTAATCAAAATAATAAATATTCATCGTATGTTAAACGAAAGTATTGGAGACTACTAAAGTAAAGAAATAAAATAAACACAATAATTTTGAACGAATAAATTTACATAGTAGAGATGGAAACCTGAATTGGAAATTCAACATGAAATAAAATAAAGGTTCCCTTCTAAGATGAGTATACCATGAGGCCTTAAATCTAATACACCGATTGTGTCAGTCGAAATTTTAAATAGTTATCTGGACACCGGCTCCGAAACACTGTTCGATAGCGTTGCCGATCGAAGACCAAAAATTTTAAACACCAATCGGACGCATAACCTGTTGTCAGTAATCAACCCGCGACATCCCTTAGCCTTGAATATTAGCAGCCTGACACCATCGACTGATATAAGAATATTAGCGGCCTGACACCACCGACTAATATAATAATATTAGCAGCCTGACTCCACCGACTGATATAATAATATCAGCAGCCTGACTCCACCGACTGATATAATAATATCAGCAGCCTGACTCCAGCGACTGATATAATAATATCAGCAGCCTGACTCCACCGACTAATATAATAATATTAGCAGCCTGACGCCACCGACTACGGCAGTAAATAGCCCAGAGTTTAATGACTGTCCACCACCAAACTTTGCACCGACGCATCACTCCATACCCTGGTCGGCGCTCGTGTTGCGCCCAGCTCACCCATGCTGCGACCAATCATCCTTGCTCTAAATGCTGTTTTGCTGTTAAATTAAATGATTGAACGCCAACTACAGGGTGTTTCAGAATTAAGTAACCCTTTTAATTTGTTAATAAATAAAAAACTAAGAACGTTATGAAGTTGAAACTTGTTTTATTTAAAATATTAACAACCTGACACCACCGACTGATATAATAATATTAGCAGCCTGACACCACCGACTGATATAATAATATTAGCAGCCTGACACCACCGACTGATATATAATATTAGCAGCCGGACACCACTAACTCCGGCAGTAAATAGCCCAGAGTTTAATGACTGACCACCACCAAACTTTGCATCGACGCATCACTTCATACCCTGGTCGGTGCTCGTGTTGCGCCCAGCTCACCCCATGCTGCGTCCAATCAGCCTTGCTCTAAATGTTGTTTTGCTGTTAAATTAAATGATTCAACGCCAAGTATCACCTTACTCGAGGATTTGATGCGTTTGTAAACTATGCAGTAGCTGCATGAATTATATAGTGTTAGTTCAACTATTTCAGAATTTGTGTTTTCCTGTGATAACTATAATAGTTCAACACCAATATCACCTAATTCCAGGAATTAATTCACTTCCTAACTGTGCACTGTCTACATCAATGACATGAATGTCAGTGGGGCCATTCGACAAGAAGGTTCTCAAATTTAAACAAGAGTCAGTTGAGCCGTCTCAATATTACTTTTTCGGTAAAAATTTTCACGATTCAACTACATTTGTATCTTCAAATGTTGTTAAGATGAACAATATTTTGTATTCATTTTGAAAATTTCCCCAAATCTGGAAATTAATTTCCTTTAGAAAGGAAGAAATGTGGAAAAATCCACGAGATTCAGTTCAGTATTTCTGAAATAGAATTAGTATAAATTATACTCCATATTCAATTCGAAAATTCATCTAAAATTAGGAATTTATTCACTATAAAACGGCAAAAATGCTGTTGAGATTTCAGAAGCTTACGCTCCTTCAACCGTTTCTGAAAAGAACTAGACCATGAGAATCAAATCAATCCAAATTACAATAATTTCAATAACATCTCATAATAACTACCTACAAATGTCAGCATTTTAAAATATAACGCTATCTATGAATAAATCATATCGTTTTAGCTTTGTTCGGTATACTTCAGAAGTTTTTGGAAATTTTTTTCGGAAGCAGCCTTAAATATGGTGCAATGTACCAAATAAATTTTCTACTCTAAAGTAAACATAAGATATGACGGAAATCATCAAAAACATCTTTCATAAATGGATTCCAGCCGGAACTTGTACCTGCCAAATTAGAATTTCATGCCTAATCGATATTTTGAATACGTTACAGAAGTTGATTGTGGAAAAGTTATCTATTATACCAGATTTATAATGCATGCTTCTGAAATTATAGAGCAAGATTTTAAATTTTTTCACGAAATACTTTCCAGTTTTAATTTTCATATAGCATAGGCGATGAAAAAAATAAGTGATGAATGTGGCTTTCAAATGCATGGTTTCATTGAAAATTTCAGGAATTCATTTTCTCCGTTATTTTCTGTGGTATGCAATTCTCATTTTATATGCAATATATTCAATACATGCCTTTATAATATAAGATGCCCTAAGTTTGAGGGATTGAACCTCATTACCCTTTCCTACCTTTATATAGCATAAGAAGCTCTGTTTTGTCGTCTAACAAACTGTGACGGCTGCAGCGACAAATTGAATACGTTCCAGAAGTTGATTGTAGAAAAGTTATCTATTATATCTTACCAGACTTATAAATTTTTTTCATGAAATATTTTCCAGTTTTAATTTTCACATAGCATAGGTGATCAACGTGGCTTTCAAATGTTTGGTTTCAATTAAAATATCAAGAATTCATTTTCTCTGGTATTTTCTGTGGTATTCAATTCTCATTTTATATGCTTTATATTCGATTACTTGCCCTTATAATACAAGATGCCCTAAATTTGAGGGATTGAACCTCATTACCCTTTCCTACCTTTATATAGCATAAGAAGCTCTGTTTTGTCGTCTAACAAACTGTGACGGCTGCAGCGACAAAGCTTCCTAAGTTTACAAACTTTTAGATCGCTAAGCCTGTTACTGTGGCAGCCGCATCAGGATAAGCTACCTTCTCTCGTTGATTCTGGAACCTTACCTCTTGGAAAATTATAACTGAATCGTGCTAGTATAAAGTCGACTCTTATTCAACCTCAATAATAATTAGAGGCAAAGTTTTCAGGAAGTATTATAACGTAACCGAATCAAGCCGGTCCATTGACACATAGCCACCAATTGCTGACGTTTACTTGAAATATCAGCTTCAAAATTAAATTAGTCTATTTTAACGATAAAAACTTTTGTTTCCTTTAGTTTACTGAGCCACATTTAATCTGCTACTGTTTCTTCTGATTTTATCGTCAGGTAACAGACTACCATTTGCTTTCAATAATTTTTTCTGCAAGTACATCTGCTAACAGACGTTATCAGACGTTATAACCTATTAAATTATAGCCTATAAAACAAAAACACGGCTTTTTATTCTTTCCATTTGCTTTCAAAACATCGAGGAATTTCCCAAAAGAAATAAGAGCGAAATATTATTCAATATGAATATCAAGTAGCATCAAATTAGGTTATCTAACTTCCCTGCCGTTCATATTCATTCATTCCTACATAAATGGACATAAGTCGACAGCCGTTAGCCTACCACCACTTCTGGCTCTAACTTTTTTGAACGGAAATTGTCTGCTCAATTCCCATTTAAATTGTCTCCCAAGAACCCCTTTCCAATTGAACGAGCTGCTACAAGAGCAATGACCGTAAATGGGCCCATTCAATTCCCTAGTAAGAGTCATCCTCAAAATTCTAGCTTAGCCAGAGAATCTCAAACGAAAATTATTGTTTTTGGGAAGTCATTATTAGGCTTCGTGAATGCTAAAATCTTAGGGATATTTTGCGAGAAAGGCGCTTACTTTGAATTTATATGAGCATAAAGGGATAATTATTGCTTGAAATGCCTTGAATTCGCTGATAATTTCAGTGCTTCAATACAACAATGCTCTCTATAACTTATTTTTCGTACGTGGTCTTGATTTATTCTGAAAATTAGTGAATTCAAAAATTATCCCTGACGCTACTGAAAGAGTATAAATAATTCTCTAAATTTTGTCATTAAAATTATTTTCAAATCTTGCTTTGATTTAATTTGATTTCAGCAATGCTCAAAAAAAATATTAGCACCTACAAATCATCTTTTCGCATACAAAACTGAGCCTGTTTCTTTGTAAACTTCAAAATGTGAGGTGGAATGAAATTGTTAATGTTGTATGATGTTTGCGATAAAACATCCAATCTACATTCACCCAATTCCCTAAAAACGGAAAAATAATGTTAAATATAGAAAATTCCAGCATAAAACCAGAAAAACGAGGACTCCAGCTAGAGGTAAGGACGCCACCATATTTCATGGCAGACTAAATAATATGCGTCGGCATTTGATTATTGGAATAGAAGTCAGCTGCGGTCCATTAGCAAACCAATTACCAGTGAAGGGCCCCAGCCTGGGCCTCCATTTGCTAATGAAGTGAAACTATTCCAGACTTTCCTCTAATAAATCCTGCAGAAATTTTAATTTCATTTGGACCACGACAACGAAGATTCAAGATAACCTCCCGTCTTTCGGGTTTCTCTTATTTGTTTTTAATTCAAGATTTAAAAAAATTTAAAGTTTTAAAGTTTTTCCACAGTTTTCCAAAGATGGAATTTTTTTTCAATATTTTCTCAATTCTCAAGCACAAATTTAATAATTTAATTTTGACATAGACGAAGTAATGCTGGAGATTTGAACTCTGGAACTGAAATTGCTCCCAGCACCAAGCATAGGACTGTCTTTTTGTATGTTAAAACCAGAGACTTTTCAAGTTACAGAACATTATATGATGTTAAGATAATATTATAATAATATATTCAATAACATTATATAATATATTACATTATCATTTATTACATGTAATATATTTCATTATTTCATAATATTCAGAGATTTTCATTGAATTTTTTGTCAACCGTAAGATTCGCATCAAATGACATTGATAATTTAACCAGTACAATGAATTACTATGCCTCTGATATATAAGTCAGAAGTCGAATGGTTGTAAGGTTTAAGAGAAATGTCTTCACATCTTGTGTAAGTTAAGTCTGCGCTCGGCGAACGAATATTGAACGTGACAGTTCAATTGAGTTTTAAGAGGCTAGACTCCGAGAAGTAAAATCTTTAAAACGTGTTCGTGCTGTTTTTATTTATTGCAAACTAGCCACAATTATTTTTATTGCCATAAATACAGAATTCCATCGATGACTTAAATTTGTAAAAGTATTTTATGGCAAATCACCAAGCCTCGAAATATATTTCAAGTAATATCTTTGTACCATATAACTTTCTTTAGAACTTCAATGACGCAAAGGTTATTTACATTTGAAGCCATGATTAGCGAATTTCGAAGAATAATATATTATTTATGTTGTTGCATTCTCCTTATAAATTCATATAGTAATAGCACGATTTAGCTCTAATAAGAAGGTATCTCTTTTCAAAATCTGGTTGAATCATATCAGTTTAAACAGAAAGCAGAGTATTTGATTAACTGAGTGAATTAACTTCTTTCAACAGACCAATTGAGATAAGAACCGGCTTCTTTTTATCAACATTTTTCTGAATGATATCTCAGCATCCAAAATTTAAACTGAAGATTTCTTTTGACGAGGTTGTCTTTTTTGTCGAGTAAAACGTATGAAGCTTGCAACAGTATTTCGTAGCTATCTGTGATGGTTGGTTTTAAGTGAAGAGATGTAAATTATCACCTCATGCATCATAGCAGGAAAAAATGTGTAGCAATATTTATTAATATAACATTTATAAATGGTTTCAGTGAGTTACGTCTATAGTATATGATGACAGTGATACTGAGATGTTTAACATCATGTAAATCATCGATGATTTACAAAAATCATCATCATCGTAAATCATTGATGATTTATATCAATGGAAGTTTTTGGTCAGCATTTGAAGTAACTCGGCAGACGAAACGATATTGGAGATATTAAATATATAGATTTATTCCCTGAAAGTAAAGGTCGCACTACTGAGTTTAGAAGTTTGACGCGGTTAAAATTTTAATCAAAGGTTACCCGTCACTTCTCCAATGAATAAAATGTTGCGGACTGTGATAAGATAACATAAGGAGTCTTCAAATTATCAAGTTATAATGCATTGCTGACGCAGTCTAGAATTTTTCCATTTATTCACCTAAAAATTGTGAATTTTTGACCTCATTTATCGAGTCAAAATTAAAGCCTTTCGACACCGTTCGAAACGTTGTGCACTATTCTTTTTCGGTGCGTTCGTGCGATCCCAAATTTTTGCTCCTACAGTATCTGTTAAGAACTTTATTTTATTTTAAAATAATTGTATTTCGGAGAGTGAAAGTAGTCTTGATTTACGCGAAAATGTTCATGATTTACCGGAATCTGCAATAATAATCATGTTACATTGCTACAACGTCTTATTTTGAACATGCTATGATATGCACACGTCATGATATAATTAATAATATGACTTGATTGTTATTTTTGTTTCTCATACATGATGCTTTGAATCCAGCTGATTCTGTTTCAGTTTAGTTTTGCTGCGTGTTAGCTCGATGTAAATTTTATTAATTTTAAGTATTTAACGGCGAATTTCATTAGCTGAAATAAGCTTGAATTGAGAAATTATGGGCTGCATTCTTCACATGACATTTTAATTTTGTATAGTCTTCAGTGTTCAGGAATTATGCTAGGAAGAAATAACGTTTAGGCTCAGCTACATTTCGAGCCAAGCCTCTTCTATTCACAGTTCCTCATTCATGGGCTTAGTGAATTTCTTTTCGTCTGGAATTTTTCCGTGGCAAAAGCAAGCTAGGTGGCTGACTTAAAAAGTAGGATTCTAGAAAGTCGTTCCCGTGAGCCTGAGAGCCATGCCACCGAACCGTGATTGATTGCAAAGACCTGGCTTTTTCCCGAGAAGAACCAGAATGCGGCCTGATGCCGGGGGTAATCATGAAAAATGAGGTTAACCCAAAATTCTCTGGCGAAATACAATCATCTTTGAGTGTTCTTGCCGTGTTCAGTGATGTTGCTGCTGTGTTGCTCACGTCGGATTAGATGTTTTGTATATCATAGGAAATGAGGCTACCAAAATTCCTGACCTGACCATGTGCACCAGTCTTATTATAGTTCATGCGATATTCTAAAGAGACTGCTGAAACTTTAATGGCTGCTATGAAATGCAAAATGCATCTGGTATGCCCCTTTCCGTAAAATATAGGAAATCAATGTGTCAACATCATTCAGCCAATTATGTTTTTTTAGGTTTTCAGCCGACAAAATTCAATCTTATCTATGAATGTTCACTATCGCGAATATTCATAAAGATTTTAGTGCAGATTTGTTCCTCTCGAGTCAAAAAATTGAATAATGGAGCGGCCTCCATTGCAGCACAACCGAGTTTCCAGCGTAAAAGGAATGCAGTCAAGCTCGACGCAAACCCAAACTCCTCCCATTTTAATCCATTAAGAAATCGCAAGGTAAATAAAAAAATTATTAATGCATGCATAAGATGCTGAAATAAACCGAACCACGATATGAAAATCATAAAGGATAAATATTCGCCGCAGATGCTTTTAGGTTTTAATTTATAAATAA
This sequence comes from Hyalella azteca, assembly GCF_000764305.2. NCBI lineage: Eukaryota > Metazoa > Arthropoda > Malacostraca > Amphipoda > Hyalellidae > Hyalella > Hyalella azteca. The sequence continues at coordinate 24,611 of NW_025939980.1, forward strand.
TTTTTCGTTAAAATATAATCAATATCAGACAAAAGAAAAGTCGAACGCACCTGAGGGAATTGGAAAATTAACGTGAAATTATTCAAGAAGCTGACTAAGCCTTAACCTAGCTACGTTATAACATGGGAACAGAGTCTGCCGCTCAATTATTTAAAACATAACAGCAGATAATCAACTCTAATCTCATTTTAAATTCAATCTAGCAACGAATTTTCAATTTAAATTCATTAATAAATTCGAAAAAATATTAACGACATTAAACATCTAAAACTGACATCTAAGGCAAGGTTAGTATTGAAATTAATTTTTATTTGATTTAGAAATCCTAATTTTTTGCAAGCATGCCTCTCTGAGGCAGGAGGTCTTGGAACATCCAAGAAAACTCTCTCAAAAGTCATGAAATCCGTTCGATAAGAAATATTCTTCTGTTATCAATCATGTAAATTTTTAAAAGCCTAAAAACTAAGAAAATTGTATAGTTGTACTTCAATTTTACTCAGTATTCATATTGTAATTCTAAGGAGCAGTTTGTATATAATATCCTAACCTAGAGAAGATACAACTACTAACTTAAACTAACCTCGTAATATCAAACAAACGGACAAGATCAGTTGCAGTCATTTTGTTGTACTGGTATCGCAATTGAAACAATCGTCAATAGCGTTAGTGAGTCTTGCAATACATTGCAATCCCAATGGCAGAATTCACGATCATGATGAAGAGCATAACAGCGCCTGAAATAACCATCGCTTTATTGCTGGTACATGCAGGAGCTTTGGAAGGCACCAAGTGTTGGTCGGCCACGGGCTGTGGTGGAGTTTCTGCCGCGTCGTTTTGTGGCGGTTTTTTGACTGGCCAAGAATCTGTGGGGAATTGCGATTCAAATCCCTTGCGTCGTGCGTATTTGTTGATGCTCTCCAGGTATGCAGTGCTGCCTGAGAGACGAAAATAATGAAAATATTGATTAAATACATTTAATATTACAGCAATGTTAGATAGAAAGGTTTACGATTATTTTAGCTTCCAGAGACGAAACTCGTCAAAAATACGATAAATGTATTGATGCTGATATTATGAAATCTGTAGATTACCTGGAGATCTTGCGCGTGTTTCATATAACGAGGTCATGTCTGTGATCAAATCCTCCTAATTCTAATGTTAGTGAAGTTCCAATTGCATTTTCGCGATAGATTCTAAAGTTTTTAAACATATAAATATCATGCTATAATTACAATGCGAGTTAAAGTTATTTCCAAACATTTAGCCTGTAAAACAACAAGAAGTTATTTTTTGTTCGCTACTTGAGATCAAAATTACATGCAATTTTTTGCATGTATTTTCAATTTTTTTACATGTACTTTTAGCATTTTTAACTGATTTTTCTTCAATTTGAAAACATTTTTGTCTTTTCCTGAGAGCCCATACCCGCTCTGAGGACCGTCACTGGGATGGTCTGGGCTGCGGCATGAGGTGCGTGACAGCCGAAGATTCCGCTGTCGTCAATCGTGAGGTCGTACAGCGTCAGCTGTGAGACCACCAGATCACCCCGCCAACTTTCGTGAACTTCTACCTAAAAATTAAATCAAGTTCAGTTAGAGGCCTGAAGCTTTCTAAGTCCCGACTTGTCATTTTAATGAAAGAAGATTATGTTAACTTCGATAAAATTTCATGAGCAAAATTTATTTAAACAATTTTGTTATATATAAATTTAAAAAAAGTTTGTTAAAATCAAAAATATATACATTTTAATTTGGAAAACTATTTTCTAATTAAAAACAATGTGAGAATATTTTACCTGACACCAAGCTGAATCTACAGCCGTTGCTATTATTTTCACAATTTCCATTTAAAATTTAGTTCTAGGACACTAGGTAATGCGTAAAAAACTTAATCGCTTGAACTATGTAAATTAGTGATTTTTTAGACCTATACTATTCTAGATTTAGAATAGGTTTGTCAATTTTATCAAAAATGTTTCGAAGACAATTATCGTTGCTTAGGGCATGCTGGGAGATCAAATAAAATGCCTATTGCCAAAATATTTCACGAGTAAAACATTTTGAAAACATCCGTAATACTTCACGAGTGAAACAGCCGTAATACCAACTGTTGACAAACTGCATGTTTTGAAAATATCCGGAATTATTTGCAAAAAGAGGGGGACGTTTTCCTCATGTCCGGACACATTACAGAATTCTTAACATAAGACCCCTTTTGCTCTTGGAAAATAATCCTGCCTTCTCCTGATTACTAGGAGGCTCTCAAAGTTCAATCTTGTCTCACCTTTTCCTTATCAAAGAGCAGAGTGACAGGCACCTCATCGAGTGTCCACTCAATGAGGGGATTTTCAGAGGCCCGGGATGATGAATGCACTTCTGCAAGATTGTCTCCGTGCGCTTCGCATGTAAGACCTAACGCCTTGCCAACGTGGACCTCTGCCCAACCCCGGCCTATGATGTCCAGTGTAATGGCCTTCGGTACCGACGCTTGCGAGGCCTTGCTAGTCACAGGATATTTCGTTTCTGAAGAACCTAGTGAATAAAAATATAATTAATCATCGTTGTCTATCTCTCATCTTTCTCTGTCTGAATCAAGACCTTAATTTGTACTGACACAGATACCACCATACCGACCCAGTTCTTCAGGTCAAATATGATTGGTTAATAGCATACGTTCGTTTCTTCTATCTAATTTCATTACGGAAGCTGGTAAGAAAATTGGAAGTAAGTGGCTCCTCTAATTGCATATTCAAGTGATATCATCAGGATACATTCAATGGGAAGTTTGTAAACCTTGTATGTAGGTCTTCTCGCTTTGATATCTCCTTGGCACCCTGCTGTCCGAGGCTGGCATTTGCAAGTAAACTCCTGAGTCTGTGAGTAAACAGAAAAACTGGCTCTGCATTTACGACGAATAAATTTCTAGTTCATGCTGACTAAATGTCATTATTGAGTGAAAATAAATGCCTTAATCGGAAAATGTACTGAAAATTTAAAATTATAATTATTCCTGACACAGTTGTTTGCTTTTGTTTTCCATTAAATTCATTGAGTTGAATTAATGCTTGCCCATTATGATATTTACACTATAAAACTCATTAACTGAACCTTCTGCGAAAATCATGATTACCTACTCTGAGAGATTTTTCAATGGATTGTTAATTCTATTTATAATTACAAAAAAGTGCGTACTTTATCTGAGAGTTAAGTTTAACTCACCCTCTTTGGAGAGGACTTGGAGGTTGACGCGGGTGGACTTCTTAGGGTAGGTGTTGACTTGGCAGTCGTAAGCACCTGAGTCCTGGAGGCTTGACGTGCGGATCTCTAATATCCAGTCGCCAGTTTCTTCTGGATGAATCACCTTGAAAAAATTTTGACTCTGTTGAGAATCTTTTCTATTCGGGTGAAAAAATTTTCATTCGCCACTTGTCAGTTCAGCAAATTTATATTTCTCTGATATTTTTTGTCCCCATTAAGCATGTTGAATTGTTACAAGTTTGTAGATTGATAAGTATATTATTTAAAAAATTTTATATAATTAGTGATATTATAAAGTATGTATATATCATACATACTTTGATATACTATCATACTATCATATAAGTATGATACTATATATCATTAAATTTTATTCCAGTTGACAGGAATAATTTAAAAGAAATCTGTTTAAACTAACATTATAACCTTGAGCTCAGGTCTAATCATCTGCCTAAAGTACGAAAAATAAAATATATTAAATAGTTACTAAATGAAGGAATTTTCTTTCAGGCTATATCGTTTGAATTAAAGGAAATACTGATGAAATGACTTACCGTAGAATTTCCTAGCGACTGACGGTAATCTGAAGTAGTTTGGAGGTTCGAAGAAAAGACTCTTAAATTCTATCGAATTTCGATTGGACAAGGTCCTCTGGAACGCAGAGAAAAGCATTGAACTTTCTTGTTTAACGCTTCGTTGGTGTTAGGATTACTCGAAGTATTTGGCCTTGGTCTGTTGCGGAGGACGAGCGCCAAAAAGTTCTTTATGTTTAAGAGTTTTACAAATTTCTTAGTAGTTACTGAATTCCGGCCCCATTATATGAGACTGCCACAAAATAGGAGCGACGGAAAAGATAATAAGTTAAATTTCTCTTACAGAAATCACACAAAATATTATCTCACAACTCTTTTAGAAGTTTCGAACCTTCACGTGTTTTTTTGAGTATTTTTGTTGATAAATTTATCCTGCGCTGAACCTTTACCTGACAGCTTCGTAGTTCGTTGCCTGTTAGCAAATCCGCTAAGGAAAAATGTTTGGCTGTCATCGATGAAGATTCATCGAAGAACCGAGAAGATTTTCAATTTTACGCAGAGAAGGCGGATCAAGCCGCAGGCTCAGATCCTTTTGAAGTCAGCAACCGAATCTTGTCAGCCTCGTCGCACTTCCTACAACGGCAGCTCACGAAGATGATCCTTTTTCCGAATACCAATGCCTTAGCCAAAATAAATCTCTCCTGAAGAGTCCGTTCCAATTACTGGCTTTGAATTGGATCGTTTTCTTTCCCTTGAATTGCGTGTAGATACTCACTGACAATCGCGTCTATATGCCCACTGAGAATCGCGTGTACATAATCACTAAAAATCGCTTGTATATACTCACTGGGAATCGCTTGTATATACTCACTGAGATTCGCGTACATTACATGCGATGTTAGAGCATTAAATATTCAATGAACGCATTTAGTTGTATGGAACAATTCTATTTCATTCAATTAGCTCAAATGTAGTTGGCAGCATCGGTAATTAATATACATATCTCCTAAATTAGTGTATTTATAAGGTTACATAAATTTTAGTTTCTTATTCGTTTCTATTCTAATGTGAATTTAAAAATCACCCATTGATCAGTTGCTTTCACACAGAACAACATTTGTGCACAGCAATGTATAGATTAACTGATAGAGTCGCGTCCTGCCCTTTAACGATTTAATAATAGTTTGGTGCACTACACCATAATGATTTACTTGTATATTTTTGTACTGTACTGTGAAAATAAACTCCTTGACTTTTGCATTGCCATAACGATTTACTTATATATTTTTGTACTGTACTATAGAAATAAACCTCTTGATTTTTGCATTGCGCCATAACAATTTACTTATATATTTTTGTACTGCACTGTAAAAATAAACCTCTTGATTTTTGCATTGCGCCATAGCAATTTACTTATATATTTGAGTTAAAGCGCAATGTTACACATTACTTCTGAGCTGACGTTTAAGGACGGAGTTTACCTGTGTGAGCTCGACAGGTCGCAGTTATTCTGTCAGATGAGCTTATCATTCTTTAATAATCTTTTTAATTATTAATTATTAATAATAAAAATTATTATTATTATTCATTCTTTAATTCTTTTTTAATAAAAATTCTGAAGAATTTTTATTCTCTATTTATTTATGATTTATTAACTTCGAATATGGAAACAAGTAATTTTTTAGATTTATTTACATTTACTTCTTATACCTACTATGTTTTAAATTTATTTCAGAAATCGTTGAATAACCTTTAAGATACCGCGTATTCGTTTACTTTTCTGTACGAATTAAAGAATTCCTTAAGAGATCCTGTACAATTTTTACACTGGACTGCAACAATTAACCTTACGATTTATGCTACACTGAAAGTTCGTACTCAATTCAGGGTAACGCGACTTCGTATGAAATGAAATAAATATTACCAAAACAGAAAGAAGCTTTAGCATGTCTTGCTAATAGCGTAAACATAGTGTGGGGAAATCATGTCGTAAATTACATTTTTGTTAATATATGCAAAGCCTTTATTTTTACAAGCTGCTCGAATTTCGTGTCGCTGCTCTAAAAATTCGAATGGAGATCTTTTTGACTAGGAGCGAGGAACGTTAACGCAATATCGTTCCAATATTTTTGCACTTTAAATTGACAAACTCAAGCTCAAGTAAAATTAGCGAGATATTTTTATATGGCCAGTGTATAGATAACTAATGAATAAAAGATTATTAAAATTGGGATTACATTTCTCAGTTGAAGAGATATACTCATAAGAGAATTACTGTACTTTGTATACTCGAATACAACGTGTTCATGAATAAATTATGTTATTCAAAAGATAAAAGTAAATTTATTTCCATTAATAATAAAAATTGAAGTATACATTGCATTGCCGCTATGAAATTTTTCGACATTTGAATCTCAAATCATATATTTCGTCGTTTAGTCTTTGATTTTGTCCCTGTCCCAAAATTTTTCACTGAGCACAGAGTCAACGCTGTCAATTTTCACGCGAGGAGACGCCAATAAGTTTTCCAATGCACAATTCTCGAAGAAATTTCTGTGCTGCTGAGAAAACTACTGACAGGTTTGGTAGTTCAGGAGCGACTCAGCATCACAGCACAAGTCGCGGCATCGACGCTAAATTGGCTTCACTTTTAGACTGGGGATCATCCTGCCGACGATGTTTGCACTCAATCTATGTTTTTCACAAATATCAGGATTTTCAGCAGCTCTCAAGATATTTGTTGGCATAGCCAAGATCGAGCTGAGTGAGGCCTGGCATCGTAACTTTTCAAAGCCAGCAAAGCATGAAAACTTCTGAGAAATTCGTTTTCGTAACGTTATTATATGTATTTTTGCAGAAATCGCGCGAAAACCATTTATCATTAGCTATCTTTTTGAGGTATATTAATTACTACAGCAATCGAATTTTCTTGCTATTAAAACTTTTCCAGTCTTAAATATTCTTCTAAGCAAAATTATTATTTATATGAGCGCCGCTGAGGTTGGTAACATATATTAAAGCACTATATTTAAATCGTTTTACTTATTTATCCACATTAGTGACCATATCTAAGAAAACATGCCTAAAATTTATAAGCAACCTCAAGAATTTTTTTACTTCACCTCAGCGGCCAGCAGTGTTTGGCCTCACGTCCAAAGTGAACTCTAGAGACTGAATGATGCACTAAGAGATACCGTGAGAGGTCTGTGAGCATATTAGTGTCAACAAACCTATCTCGCGCTCCATATTAACAGATTATACGGGGACCCGTATAGCCTTCTCAAGTGCTGCATAAAACTAGTTGTTCAGTTTCAGTTTACGACGTAACGTTCTCGACAGATTCACCGTGCAAGTTCAGTGAAGCGCTTTATCTACACACTGAAAGACTTAATCACGTGCGAGTATCCGGGATTTGATTCTTGTTATGTTGAATTTTGCTGTAGATAATGAAATTTGTTACCCACCCTGTTGGTGGGGTTCCATTTTGAACGGTAATTTTGAACGGTAACCAAATCCTAATAACACGACATCATACTTGAATGCTGATAGACTTCATACGGTAAAAAATACGGAACTAATTTTCATATTTCCTCTGTTTACATTTATTTTTAAGTTTGTAAACATTAAAAACCTCACACCTACAGTTCAACCCATAATAAATTTTATCATTTGAACCACAACCTACATAGTTTAAGTTCGGCTTATTAGAGTCTAGGAGCACTTGAAAATATCAGATAGCCAAATGCTTGAGTCACTCCGTGAGTGATTCAAATGATGCGGCCCAGGAGAAGATTATCTGGTAATGAGAGGGCTGCTGAAGCCTCGAGACGAAATGAAATGATTTAACTCCTTATCGCGCGAGTGAGAACTTCTACTCCCACACTTCAATCCTTATCAGGATACGAGTGGGCTGCGTATTACTTAGCTGAAGATGAAAACGTTGGAATTTGATATTAAATAAATTCTCCTTCATGATTTAAACAATTTTGTGATGAAGAAATATACTCCTAAACGTACGACCAATTGCTACTTCTGAGAATCTGGAAAAAGGTAATTAAAATAAATCTATAGAGTATATGTATATAATCTGGAAGACAACAAATGCAATGCGCCGAACACAATTTCACCCCAAAAAAGTCGACAATTAAATAATAGCTCAAGCCACAAAAAATGAAAGTTCAGTCTACAATGAAGTGACCACTCAAGCCATTATCAAATAATAGCTCAGTTTAAAATAAATATCCCAATAAAGAAGGACCTCGACCAAATAATGGTTTAGTTAACAATTAACTAATAAACCAGGCAACAAAAAAAATAACTCAATCTACAGTCACCTAACACTCAGGTCATACTGAAATAAAAGATCAATCCACCATGAAATAATAGTTGAGTCTATATTTAACTAATTACTAAGGCCACTTTAAAATAATATACCCAATCACGCTAAATTACCCGATTAATTTAACACGCTTCCTTGCCCACCCTCTTATCGTTGAGATGAATCACGCGGCACGGCAGCGCAGCGGTCTGTCCCTCCGCGGCGGTGACGTTCACTTCGTCCGTTGCCAGGACCACAGCCTCTTCGTCGTTCCATTCCGTCCAACGCTTACCGGCGCTGAAGTTGATCGGCCCTGAGAAGAGAAATATTGTGGAAATAAATCCATGGAACCAATGGTTGAATCAAAACAGGGCCTGATGCAGGAAATATAGTTTAAATGATTCAACAGCCACAACTAAACCGGTTTGCGGTAAAACATTCGAAAAGTTTATTGAATTTGGATACAATGGAATTAAAGATGAGTGGATTATTAATATTTACGAATTATTTTCTAATAATAACGAGTGTAATAACGAGAAGTGATTTCCTGTTTTCCTAGATTCCTGTTGACCCCTCATAAAAGCTTGTTTGATAAAGGCATTTTAATTATTAAACGAATTATCGAAACTTTATTGCAACTCCAGAAATTAGTTTGCCGGAAAATTTTTGTTTTCGAAACTGCAGCATGTGTTTGTTAATTAATTAGTCTGTGAAAAGTCTGTAACAAACCACTAATGAATTCCTTCATTAATAATTATTCCTTTTTATTTACCATTCAACTATCCTTCAATTCAGTTTTTAAATTCAAAAATAAAAACAACCTGGATTTTGCTCCCAATTAAGTTGAATTGTATAGCTGATACAATTAAGTTTAAGTTTAATTGTATAGCTGATACTCTGTATTAATGAAACAAATTCAATGCTGTAATACTTTATTGTCATACTGTATGCCAATAAAATTCAGTAAAAAACACACACATTTTCATCGAGGTCGCACAGCAAAAATCAACACAGCAGGGCCAGAAACACTCATTCCGATTCGTCATGAAACTAAAAATGTAGCTCTCAGTGGCAACTGTTTTGAATGTTGACTCGAAACTTGTTTGTTTGTGAAATGCAAACTCCCGCTTTTTTTCGTCAGCCGGACAGCTTCGGAATAGAATGTTCGACGGGAATGGAATGAACAGTAATAACTTGTTCAATGGAATGTGATGAACTTAAGTGATACCATGACACCGTTTCATCCTGTGATATTAGCGTAGCCTTTTATTACCAAAATACCCTGCATGGTGGATGACATTGAAACGAAGGTCGTGGCGAAAAAAATTCAAATTTTTTAGTAATCGTATACCAAAAAGTGTATAAAAATATATGTATACTGATTTTAAGTAAATAATTTCTCGGAATAATAAAATTTAAAGATCGATAAGGTTATTTGTTTCCTAAAATTCACGTTTTCTTGTCGAAAATGAGGAATTATTTTAATCCATTAAAAATTTTCACCACAAACGCGAATATTTACAAACGATAAATATTATGATGACAAACTTGCGGTTGTTTAGAATTAAAAAAATTTATTTAGAGCCCCAAATATAAAATATATGACAGTGTTGGAGGCAGTGTTATGAACGAAAAATAAACAGTGTTATTAGTAGTTCCAGTTCCATCACAGAATTTCAAACAACCGAAGTCGATTCAATTGATCAATATACAATTCTAGGTATATACTTTTTTGAGGTCCCATCCCACAAACGTGTGCTGATAAAATAAGTTTTAGCGTTATTAACATTTGTATTTAATAACACTTGTATTTAATATGACTTGTAGTTAATAACAATGCTGAGCCTTGAAGTCTTAAATATATCCTGTGCTTTGAAAATCGGAGCTTAAATTGCAGCCCATTATCGACATGCTTTTGATCAGAACAAATCATCAATAAATCATGATGCTGCTTCGGTTTGTACTGCATAATTAACCTTGCATGTTATCTTTAGGCCACGTAAGTCTTCATAAACTTGTACACACATTAAACTTAATGAGCCATACTGTCCAAATATCAGTACACTTTCTCACCAACGACACGAGTTAAGAACGGACGTAGCACTGCTGCGTCTGCGCGCTGTCAAAATATGAACCTTATGGTACAAAAACTCGCACGTTAGGTTAGGTCAGGTAAGGTTCGGTTATATATATTTATCCCCATAGGAAAATTAATGAAACCTTGACCGGACTGGACGAAACTTGCGAGTTGGCGGAGGGTTATATATATATAACTTTTTGGCTAGGTTTTTTTAGGTGAAAAAAAAACAGAAGCGGGCCATTCTTGTCTGTCCTATGCCGGTGCCAAACTGGGTCAGGATGACCCACTCAAATGCATCGTTATTTGGACACAGTTTCACTCATTTCTCTCAGTACAGGCTGTGATTTAGAGTACGTCTTTGATGCACTCAGATTTATATGTGATACTCCAGATTTTTCTTACAATTTATGAAAGTTTGATTGAAGAACAGTGAATGCTTTTTATTAACAATTTTCTAATTTTTTTCAATGAGGCTAACGAAATTTTTTGCTGGCGAGGAAAGATTAAAAAAAGGTTACTAATTGCCTTATTAATGAAAGGCAACGTTGCAAATATTCAATTTTTTACGTATCAAATTAGCTATACAAGTATGGAAATATATGCCGCAGAATAACATAGAGAAATAACTGCTTTAATCTACTACATTCCAGTACGACTGCTCGTAAATCTTAAAGTTAAGAGAAACTTCGCGGGAGCAACTTTATTAAAGTTTTTTCTTATCAAATTCAGACGCATATACCGATAGTAACTGCAACGCATCAATTTGAGAATGCATTTAAATGAATTTTTTTCATTTTTCCCCATAAGTGGAAATAATCACATTCGTATACAAGCTCTCCTGAATCCATGGCTCTTATTTATTAGTATACTAGCAACGTAAAAGGCTATTTTGTTCAGTAGATTTAGCCCAGCTTTACATATTTTTTCAACTTGTAACAATGCAATTTAACTCAGCTAGCTCACACTTTCCATCGTTTAATGTGAGATCTTTCCTGTGATATTCCTGTATATCTTGCGCAGAACATGAAAAATATGCATCATTATTTTATCCAATGGCCTAATTCTATTAAGCGTACCTAGTATTAAATATACATTCAAACACCTAAATTTCTTTAGAGCTTGGTTTTTGTCTATTATATATTAATTTCCCATCCAAGAAAATCGTTAAATACTATGAACCTGAAATCTGATTTTCATCAAAAACAGTTACCCTACATAAAAATTCCTCTAAATAGATCTGCAGAAGAAATTACTGAAAGCAAAATATAGAATCTTATTCCAGGTTTACGATTTGTCTTTCCCCGTCATACTTTACCTTCTTGCCGGCTGAGAATTTCCAGCCGAGCTTTAGTATTGCTTAAAACTTTGAGCTTGTTTTTCCGTACTTAATGAGCAGCTAGCCAGAAAAAACTGTCACAGATTCGTTAGCGCAGACCGCCACAGGCCTGAGAGCGAGTAATTACGAGTAAAAATTCTGGCAACTGTGAACTCTGATTACGAACGCTTGGCCTTCACTAAATTTCATTCCGGCCCTGATTTAATCCTCGCAGATATGCCCGGTAAAATTTGGAATACGGATGGCAATCTCGCGGAAAGCACGTTGCGCAAAGCAGGTTTTAATCCACCTCCATGGTCTGACTTTAGCTTCTTGTGGTAATTGCCTGTGCTGAATAGGATGCAAGTATTTATGTAGTCCTGTTTAACAGAATTCAACAAACTCGAATATTCTAGGAGTGAAATTAAGTATTCTGCATGTAAGATTGAATTTTTTAGCATAGCAAATATTTTTTATGAACAACTTACCTCCTAATATTTCCAGAAGAATGCTTGGCTATATGATCAAAAGCATGATTGTGAAAGTGATAGCTATTTAGATAACTTCATATCGTTCCATCTGCGAAAACGTTTTACTAGCGAATCGACATGTAATAAAATTTAAATTGCAGCAAAGGCGGAGAATTTAGCGACGGCAGCTTTCCTTCTTTTTTTTTTTTTTTGCTTTCATATGCGGTCAATTTCGACCGTCGGAAAATGTTGTTTCGGCAAGTAGCTTTCAGACTCACAGTAACTTAGTTTCCTCGCAAATTGTCTTGCATAAGTTTTGACTTAGCAATATACTTCTCGTTTATTTGTACTTAATATATTTTTTTCATTGACACGTAATATACATTTCTTGTTTACAGGGAAGTTCGTCAAACAGCGTCTCCTCTNCCTATGTCCTAATGTATTTTAGAATTAATTCAAAGATCGTACTAAGGATTTCTAGCCGATATATTCGCAAAATATCGTGAGGGCCGTTCATCATAATTTGATTTCTGCGGTGAGACTCATCGAAGCTGACGTCTGCTCGCTAATTTACTCTAGTGTCAGGGTGATGGGGATTTACGAGTTTATGACTTTGCATCATTCAAATCTGCCAACTTTGGTGCTTTTATTGCCACTTCTTTATGCGGAAAATGCACCAACTGATTTGGTGGCTGATTTGTTAAAAAACTTTAAATTCGACTAGATATAATATTAAATATACAATATATGTGGTTTGCAATCCATGAAATAAATTTGAACGAGATATTAAAAAATTTGAAATATATGAAGAAAGAACAGACTTTACTGCTAGCAAAGATCAGACGATAAAAATACCAAAACGGTCGCTTTTGTCTCCTCTTGACTTCCATTATTTAGAGCCTGATAAGAAGAGCCATTTGTGGGACCCGTCTCTTGACAGATCTTAATTGGCATGCTCGCTGGCAAGTAAAATTGCAGGAACACTCGCCTCATTTCGGGCCTCAAACCACTTCATTACCGGGGATTCGTTTGTCCAGAATTAGCATCAGGTTTTGAGAAACTGCAGAAATTAACTCTGAAGAAGTGCATACAAGTGCATCTACATTCACTGCAAAAAAAGTCACTTAATTAAGAACGCGATAAGATTTTAGAATATTATCTAAAATTAGCGGTGTAAAAAAAAGCATGCGTTAGCATTTCTTTGTTGTTGATAATTTTTTCCTTCGTGCATTCAAGGGACGCTCCATTTTAGTAATAAATAGACGATAAGTCATTCTCATTATCCAGTTGAGCAAATTTTCAGCTGAAACCTTTCTAAATGCTGTGATTTCGGAAACACGTGCCTTGGTCATTTCAAGATTTTTCCTAAAAGATTTAAAAGCATCATATTCGGGCGATTATTACAGTATCCGAATTCTTATAACGTGGTTATTAAACTAATTCTATCGTATTGACGAGCAGTTAATCTTAGCTTGCACACTCAATACTATGATTGAATATAAAGGATTTTTTGAAAATAGATATTACTAAACTCATAATAAATATGCACCATTTTGAATATTTTCTGAATGGCTTCAGTCATTTCATTGTCAAGGAAAAATCCATCTCCTCGAAGCGACCACAAGTACGCAGAATGAAAATTATAGCATTATTTTTCAGCGCCATATCATCCCGGGGTGTTGTACTCGATTCGCGTATCGTGAGATTGCGTTCTTTTGAGGCACTGATTGAATTCATCAGTCCAAGTGAGACGCTCCCAATTGATGTCACGGAAAAATAAGTAGAACTTACTGTCTTGTGGCTCTGAGTTCACAAAAAATATAGTACAGAAATAACACGCCTTCTGTTATTATTTAATCTGGGTTTCAATATTCAAATTACTTTTGAAAAGATATAGAGATGAATGTAACGATATGAAAAGACGATAAAAATTTGAAATTAGGAAATTTTATCAGGAAATATGTGAACTTTGTATCATGTTCTATGGAATCTTTGGCATATATAGCTATAAATTCATTGGGCCATTTCTCGTGGAAGAACCACGTGTGTATTGTTAAACAAAAGTATTGTAAGCAGTAAATTGTAGATTAAAAGCAGTAGATTAAAAAATGGAATGAGATTGATACAAATAATTCAAAATAGATAAAAAGATTAAGAAAATGTAGATTGAAAAAGTAAACTTTTATATATTCTTAAGCCATATGTTCCATTTTTCTTATGGCATCAATTTGAATTTTACTAATAAAAAATGATGAAATTTTTTTGAACGGATCGATTCAACATATATTTATTAATGTCATCGCTGTGTCATTGATTGCTTTGTCCAAATATCGAATTAACTAAAGAAAAAAGTTTAGTTTGGAAGCATAATTTTAGAAACCGTTTACAATTGGGATTATAACAAGGGATTTGAATATTTCATGATCAATAGAAAACTTTTATAAAGACATAGTAAAGAGTCGACCAAAGTTGTTTTAAGAAATTTTGATAGAGTTTTCAAAGTCGATAAAATCAAGCATTTCAAGTTTCGCGACTTTTATATTATCATTCTCTCTATGAATAAAGAGTAAAGAATAATTGCTACTAACAATAATCAGTTTTGGTACCAAAACAAACGATGTCGCTTCTGTAAAACATCGAGGCCAGAATATTCACAAAAAATGCATAGCCTTTAGAGAATTTTGATCATCCATATCGATGAAACCTGAACACATTCATTATGCTACATCACTTCCATATTGAAAAATTCATGATGATGAAGAGGAGTTTTTGAGCATAAATCTCTGTGAATGTCTCACTACGAGAGGCATTGCCGCTAGACACTAATGAAGTTGGCTGGAGATAAAACAGAATCAGCTAGCAGGGCGAATTTAGTATGGTCTGCACCACTACTGTTAAGCTTGTATATAAATCTAAATATAGGGAACGTAGAATATTTAAACATTTTTGTAGACATTCATATGAAAATAGGTGAAATTTAATATAATTTTGTACTTAAATTTCACCCAAAAATTAAGACTGTAGATAAAAATTTCTCCGAAATTTTTAGACCCCATTTACATAGGTTAAGTTAACGATTAATTTACCAGGAATATAGATACTTGTTCACTTATAATTTGTATGACTTTAAAACTAGTTTCTCAGATATAATATATTCTCTGATTTCATTGAAAAGTTTTCTCATTCTTCGAAGTAAATAAAATGCGTGCATGCTCAGAGACATGTTAGAATGAATTTGCTACAATGCTTTGAGAAGTTAAAGGAATAATTCGTCACGGAAGATATATCAAACGAACGCTGGAGATTGCTCACAATTGTATTTTAGTTCACTATTTAAAAGATTCGAGTATCTTTACACGTAATCCTAAAATTGTGCTCTGCGTGATGGTTATGCTGGAAATGATTAACTAAATATACTTTAAGAACATTCAATTTGATTTTAGCTACGGTCCAAAATCCCGATCGAAACTCAAACTGTCAAAATAATAGGTTTCGCTCAAGCTTCTCGTGTACTTCAATACTCGGGCTTTTTCGCCTTATAAAGGCGCCGCCGGATTCATCAAGAGATAAAAGTGTTCGAGAGCGCTTAGCGAGAGCGAAATTAATTGCAGCGATGCGAATAATTCTATTAACTGCGAGGCACTGGTCGCTCAAAAATAGTGCCACTCGAGCGGCTCATTGTCGGGCTAAGTCTCTCTCTTATTTCAAGGGTAAATTTTGAGTGGATTGTTATGCGCGTAAATGATGAGGTTCCACAACAACAAACAAATCATGAACGTGGAGCGCTGAAAATACTTCGCAAACTGAGCTTCCCGCTGCATGGAGGGAGGCATGTCAGATAAATTTGTTTTTTGAAGTGCTTGAAAGGAGCTTTTTAGGTCGAATTCCATACATAGAAAATTCATTAACAGAACAATTTTTTTGTGTTGGTTATTCAAGGTATGCCAATTACCTAATCTTACTCACTACATAAGAATTCAGCCGTTTTATTCTCCTCAAGTGATAATTTTTTGAAGATCCTGGACTGAAATCTTTCTCCTGTCTTCTAATAGAAGCTTTCAGGATTTGATGCTTCTAGTTCGAAAAAAATCTACTAGCGGATGAAAAATTTACAACGGCGATTTCGGGTGCAAACTTTGGGAAACGCTTGCAATAAATTTGCGTTTGTGCGGGCGGCTGTCTAATACCTGAGGAAGGTTTTGTCTTTGCCTGTAAGTATATTTACAGCGCACGCTCTTTAGGCGTAAGTGAGACGCATGCTTGTCGACGGCAGCATAACTCAATACAAGACTACGGCTATGACTTTACGAAGAGCTTCCGAAGGCCTTCCCGAGGCTTGACAAGAGGAAGGCTTTGAAAGCTTCTACCATGAAATTTTTGCTTTTTCTGAAGATCTTCAATGATTAGTGGAGATGGAGCTAGAGTCCCGGTTTACATCATAATTCTTTTTCTTACATATTTGATAAAAATTTAATATGGGAAGGTTGATTTAGGATTTAGGTAACGAACTAAATTATATTAAAGGATCCTTGCGAACGATGTGAAAATATTCGTGATTATTTTTATATTTAGATGCTTCTCTCACAAAACTACGAGAAAAATAGTGATATTGATGCGCGAAATTTGCATAAAGATTATCAAGCTTCCAATCATAGCAATATATTAAATTTTAGAACATGCTTTTCAGTATGTTCTCTTAAAAATAATGCCAGTACGCATCATTGACGCCACATGCAACACGTGCGAAGTAATCATCAGCAAGAAAATAAAGCTGGTAATCAGGCGGGCTCATTATTAGGCAAGCTTTGAGGTTGTGCAGCAGGTGGAGGAAGACAATGCCTTGTCTGGGTCTTTACAACGGCCGTAAAGACCTGCGAAGTTGCCACCTGACTGCGGACATCGGCGTCTTCACTGCTCAAGTGAGACTCGTAACGCTGTCTCTGCCACAGCTCGGGCGTCGCTCGAATCAAAGGTTGACTTCTGTCTTTATTTTGTTCTTCAATTTGACGAATGCATTTACGAGTTAATCAGAAATTAAATTAGCGGATTCTTGTCGCAACGCTCAAAATATAATGTTCGACTCCATTTCTTTGATTCAATTACTGACAGTTTTAGAACATCTTTAGAACATTGGAAAAAAATATCTTTCAAACTTTCCAGTGATGACTGATAACTATTCCTTGTTTTCTGGTCGAAATAATCTCCTTTCATTGTTGATAGGTTAACTCGCCAGGGAACAGAAGTATAGTTCATTAACTGCGCTTTTTCTGTGGGTACTTGACAGCGAAGAGTTGCTGGTGTCAACCCTCACAGCCTCGTCTCAATATTTGCCTCTGCCAGAAACAGTGGCAGCTGAGCGCGCAACTTGACGCTGACACATGTCAGCAAGCCATGTCATTTTTTTCTGACCCATCTCTTGCTTGTTCATATAGCTGGTTTAGAGTACGCGCTAATTTTATCTGACTCATTCATCGATTCATGAATTATTACTTAAATTATTACTACTAATTTAAGTGACTCATGTACTATTAATTAAGATGAGAAAAATAGAATTAATAATTCGGAAAATTCAGTGCACCATTTGGAAAGAACTACTAAGTAAAAACTCTGACTACCAAACGTTTGGACCAATTACAGAATGACGCCTTTACCCTGTTAACGCTGATTTAATTCTGAAGCAAAATAATAAAATCAAATCGACAAATGTTCTTGTTTTTGAGTAACCACTTTTTGTTCTTCCCATATGAGCAAATTATACGATTTTTTAAAGCTTAAATGGGCAGGATAGCTTAGAATGGGAAAGCCATTATATTATATAGAAAGCCATTATATTATGTATAGCACTCTGTAAGAGGGCAAAATTATATTTCATTCTTGCAATTCCTCTTTATTACTATTCATGATTTTTTTACTTGAACAGATTTTATGAACTAAACTTAATACTAAATTTCTAAAAAAAACATATGAAACAAAAGAATTCGTTATTCTAAGGTTTTTTTCATTCTCAAGATCTGAAAAATTTGTTCTCATTGTGTATTTATTACATTAAAATTAGTATTGAGGAAATTAACCTTGATAGATGGATTTCCAGAAGCCATAAAACTTTCTAAAATTGATCGAGACGCAGGCGCAATTTAGATGCTAGGCGTGACATAGCGTCAGGCACAAGAGTGATCCTTCTCATTATTATATAAGTCAGTGAGGAGGCTGAAATGAGACCATCCAAGTGAAGCGAGCTGCTCGTTAATATGCGCCCAGGGAGCCATGTCCGTTAATCAAGCTAATGAGTTTACACGGAGTCACTTGATTATTCGTCATAATTCCATGGAGCACTCCCCAACTGAAGGGTGTGCTCAAAAAATTAATGCGGCATGTTGTCTAAATACTGACAGTGCTACTATGTAGCACTGATAGTCTGTGCAAAACTAAGGCAGGATAATCTACAAAAAGAACAAGAAGTGCATCGTTATTTGCACACTTCACTTTCACGTTACTTTTTAGCGCATTTTCTCATTTATGGAAAAAATGCACTATTGTGCTCGCCATGTCCGTCTGTCCATCCGTCCGTGACCTCAAGTTTTCGTCGACAAGAAAATGCGCTCTCTGTCACTCACTGCTGTGAGTACTGCGTTATATTTTTTTTAATTTTGCTCTAAATTACCTCAAAAATCTGTCCGTAAACGTTTGTTGCTTGTGAGTCGCCGTGCTATAGTTCATGGAGTTTCATTTCCTAGAAGAAAAACTATTTCTCATGTATATCGAGAAAATATGTTTCTAAGTAAATACTATGTTTAAAATTTGAACCGGTTGCGTCTGACTATAGATAAGGGCTTTAAAATGCGTAATTTTCGTTTTGAGGACAATACAAATGATATAATGGAGAATTTGGTCTATTTCCGTGAACTGAAGCAATACTAAAATATTAATAAAAATAGACCAGCCAAAATTGGTGATTCGCCCGTCAATAGTAAAATTGCTCCTGTGAATTGCAAATGTAAAGCCATCGAAGGAAGAGAACCGGGCTTTAGATTACAACAATTCATCTCAGCAGGATTTCTCACCAATATTGTGTTGTTTTCAATTGTTTTATCACTTAAGCACACAAATAATTTAATAGACGCAATCAAAACGAAGACTGTACTTTTATTGTCTTTGGCACGTTTCTTGTCAAGATCATACTTCCCAAAACCGAATAAACTCCATTACCGCACAAACGTAACTTCGTTTTATCCAAACAAGTCTCGGTTACACTTTCCATATCTCTTACTCTGGAGCCCAAACTTTGGCTTGGGGAGCTTACTAGCTAAGTGAACTCTCCAATATAACTCATCACAAAAGAGATAGCGGCAAATGTTTGGCAATGAAATTGCATTGTATGCGCAATGGGAAAACTTTTAACTTGAGCTCAGTGGTTAACTTGAAATTCAGTCGTTCTTGTCATTGCACAAGTGGACGCTGAAAATCACCTCTGGCCGGTTGCACTGGGCTTGGTTATACGAAGGCTACGTTGCAAAATTCTACGGAGGTTCCGTGTAACAGTTGAGTCTCAGTTAAGTGGCGGGAAACTGTTATTGCCGGGCAGCCACATAACTGCATTTGAGTTTGCTCAGGAACATCTCGACTGCCTGCCCAAGAGGCACCGTTGGTGTGGCCATCACAAGCTCAAGTGATACTCAAGTCAGTAAAAACTTCAGTTTTGGGGTAATATCTTTTGAAATATTCATGCATACGATGTTCCCCTAAGATAAGCATCCTGTTCTTAACAAACCTCTCCTACAAGATACAAGCAATGTGAATTTTTCTGCGAAAAATGATTTTGAAGAATGAAAGTTGACTTCACTGCGGAAAAAGAGAATAAATGCTCATTTGTTATAGTTCCCGACCAAACCTGTTTCTAGGAACTGCTGAGTTTTTAGCAAATTAAAAAATTTAGATGCTAAATCATTAAATGTTTGGTTAAATCGGAACAACTTTCTAACTTTCAGCCAATACTTTTTACAACAATTTTTATGGAGGGGACGAACCTGGAGGATCGAACTTAAACATATTTTCTCAGTAAAAAGTATTTTTATTTTTCGAGTTCCCGGTTGAGTCAACTAATGAAATTGACGGAAAAGTTTTTATGAATAAATTGATAAAAATTCAAAATATAAATTCGCATAATATGATAAGAATTCAAACTTCTGAACGAAATTCGCTCCGAAAGCAATTTTTAGCTAAGTAAACATTAGGTTTGCAACAAATTCTCTCGTCGGGTAATGCGTCTCACAAGCTTGCGGAAATTCTTCTTCATGGTCACAATTTTTATTTGAGTCCAGCAGCCAGGCCAAGATCGCGAGGCCTAGTATTATTTTTGAATTAATCTGAGAAGCCAGGCATGCTTCTCAAGCTTCTCGTCTTCTATGCAAATGAGCTCAAAGTTAAGGCACCAGCTCATTTTTTCTCAGCCCAGGTTTCCGCTTCATTAACTATCGATATTCTTCTCATGTTGCAAGACACAAGACTTCTTGCGCATATTTTATCGTAGTTTGGTAATATTTTAACCGAGCCAAGCTATAACTTCTTATCAACCCTATTGTTTTAATGTTTTTCCTCCTGACTTATAATGAGTGCTGGGAATGACCGGCTGGACAGACCCCTTATGAAAATCAAAGCCAGTCTAGAGCCGGTCGATATTTCCACATCAATCAGATATTTAACTGAATATATGATTTTTAAAGGCTCCATTACCTGCAGTTTTAATTTTAAGGTGTTAACGGTGGATAATATATAATTTATGACTTATGTGCACCTGACTTGATATAAAATTCATTGAAAATAAGTTTTCACAAATTTTTACTAAAGAAGAATTTCACCTATTGTTTTTATAGTTCTTTATTAACGCTGCCCGATAAATTGATAAATGCATGTAAATGCCGGATTTCAAAAAATTCTTCGTTCCTCTTAATTACTAAATTTCGTTAAAAATTATGCAGATTTTTTTTGTGCTCTCTTGTTTCCTAGACTCGGTTGGTACAACAAGACGACCATCAGGAAAAATATTAATTAACTGAAGCTACTATCATGCTGCAGTCGGTCCGCTTTATTAACCTCTAATATATCCGTAAGTTTGCTACATGTATTGGAAACACAAATCGTGTGTATTTAGTTGAATATGCATTATTATAAAATAAAATGTACTTATAGGCGCAGAGAACTCAATTCGTTCCTAAAGCTGTCCTTTCAAAGAGTGGAGGAAATACGTGTGCTAAATTTATTCTGTACAGTACATATATTTAGCTGACCGTACCGTATAGCACTAAAAATCGCGAATCGAGGGAAAATATCTTTGCATATTAATCTTTGCATATTAATCTTTGCAGATTAATCTTTGCATATTATTCTTAATCTTTGTATATTAATATCGTCATTGGTGTTTATCATTACAATTTAGTCTCACCTGGTCCGGCCGCCACAAGCTGTAGCAAGCAGAGTAGCAGCGGCGCCGCTGTCGTGGTAAAGAACAACATCGGGGCGAGGGGAGGCAGCGCGTTACGGTGTCGGATGTTCTTGAATTCTTACGAGACTTGACTCAGCGTTGGAGAAGAGGCGGCTTTGAGTTCTCAGAATCCGACACTTTCATGAGTAACGCTGGTAATTTGAAGCACATGGCGGCCATGTTTACAGCGTTGGCCAGGAATAAGTTCTCGTGAATAGGAAAAGCATTCGTCTACCGTTGATTATTTCAATGGGTAAGTCATCATTTAATTATACAATTCACGTAGATCAAAAATTTTCTTTGTGTATAGGAGCAAGAGTCGTAGTCATTCAGAGTATCTCTTTACCAGCTTTAACTGCAGGTAGCTTCAAGTACTCACGAAATATTCCTTGCTCTAAATGATGATTAGTTGAAGAATTATACAGTCATTCATTTACGCACAGGGTAAGATGAGTGTGTATCTAAGAATAATAAGCTCAACGATTCCTGAGGAAGAAATTAATGAATATCAGCTTGGTATAAAAGGAGTATAAGCCTTCATGCGTGTGAGATAAATCAAGCAAATATCGGAATGATAACAGTTTTCCCCAACAGTAATAACTAATAAGAATTATTTTTTCACAACAAAAAATTTTCAAGCAGTGTCACAAACAAAAATGGGCTAGAATTCATCACGTTAATTTGATCAATATTAGGCGACAGACTTAATTTTGCCACGCCTTGACAATTACTGTAATGCTTGTGCTTCATAAAATGCTTTATTTAACGATATTCTCCGTCAATTATATCACCTATTTCGAATGATCAACTCGTGTTAGTACGATAGATTCCCGTTGACAATAATTGAAGTTTTCTGAGTAAAACGAGAGTTTTTACTATCGCAAGTAAAGGATAAGCAACATGGATACGTGGCACGAAGTAATCCAAGCACGAAATGAGATCGCAACAAATATGGTTCTGCATTTTGAGAATGTGAAAAAAATCTGGAAAAAATTTGAATTTACTATTATTAAATACTATTAAATAATTTCCCAACAGCAAAGTTAATTATTAAATACTATTAACGGTAAATAATTTCACAACAGCAAAGTTACCGATCAGTGCTATGATAGAATGTTTGCCCGAGAATGTTTTTGTAAAAAGAATGTTTCAATCAAACGAATATTTCGTTAATATAGCGAACAGCATCAGTGCTCCCATCAGTCTCCTCTCCTACATATAAAAAATAGCGCAAGCCCTTATCCTGCTTCTAGGATCGTTTGCCAGCATCGTGTAGTAGTTGCAGTTTGTTTACTGGCCGAGTAAAGAAGCTTTTGTTTGTTCCGGCCCTGCACGGACTTCATGTTGATGCAGAACTTGATGTTGATGCAGCGCTTGATGCATCCCATGTGCAGCTTGCATGCAAATGCGATTGCTGAACGGTATGCCAGACTGCACACTTCAAGTACTAAACCATCCGGTAATATTTAGAAGAATTCATTCTGCATTTTTAGATGACTATTTCAGTTTAGATGGCGTGGTGTTCGTGGTGTAACTGTTTTTTTGTGAGTGGTATTCAGTGCTTGGGTTAATGTACTGACGGAATATATAAAGCAATCACTTTTTAAAACTATATCCTTCACCTGCAATAGGATTTTAGGATTTAAATTTTAGTATTGGATGATCTTATTTACTTCACATTTTCCATCTGAGTTGCGATAATTACCTTTATGCACAAAAGATTTTCCGTATGATTTGACAAACCTCTCACATCCTTTAGAATTGTCCACTAACATTTTTTAATTAGCAGTAATGTATCTGTTAGATAAAAGTATATACATTCAAAAACTTGTTAAAGTAATGACCGAGATTAGAGTCTGCAATTAAGAGTTCTTGTAGGTACTTCGTTCTGACATAAGGTTAGGGCGTCTTGGTTGCAAGGATATGAAACCACGTTGCGCCTTGCATTTAAACGCCTTATTACCCATAGTCATTCAACTCTACACGAAGCTCATCTCTGGACCGGCAAGTGAACGCGTGACAGCATCTTTAAACTTTATGGCTGGTCATGAGTCAATCTCCGTGAGGGAAGCTCTCGTGTGAAAAAATATTGACTTTGAACAGTGGTTGAAATTCTGTAATCTCGCAGGCCACTCTCAACAACCATAATTCTTTTGCCTTTGCACAAGCGCCATAAATATTTCAGTCCTACGGGCTACAGACGATAATAATGGGCAAGGTTAATATTTTATAGTACTCGATTGTGATGATATTTTTCGTGTTTTTTTTTAAGTCTACAATTCCAAAATATATCGCTGGATGGTAATTTAAATCCAGTTTTTGCCGAATTACCATTCATGGCAGATTGCAAATCTAATTTTTAAATTTGTCAATTATATATTATTCTATTAATTACTATACCTACTTACGTAACTAAAACTTGCATCATTACTGATTTTCTACTGCGGACTCACGCTCCTGTAAGGTAGCGCAGTAACTGAACTATTCTTCACAAGCTCGGCTGCCAAGCCCAGGAGGTCTCAGGCAGTTGGCAGGCTGTCCACAGCTGTTCAGTCTTTCGCCTCTAGTAAAAGAATGCCTTGTTGTCGCGTGATTCCTATAGCTAGCCTTTGGATGACGAATCTTTCTCCTCTTTGCTTCTGAATTTAGTATTTGATCAATAATTAGAATATTATTTACCTTATCTTAATTTGTATTGTTTATATGATCGCAAATTCAAGTGGTGTAATGTTTCCATTCAATACATTTTTCTATGCGATTGAGAGTAGAACAAAATGATTTTGACTGCAACATATTTGAATTTTACATGTGGTTAGAGGATGATCAATTACGATTAGGTTACTCTTGGTCTTTATGATGGCAGTGCATTGCACGAGTCATCGAAATAATTAATATTTTCTCAACTACAAATTTGCTTCCAATCATTCTTTCAAGAATATTCAAAAAATAATAAAAAAATATATTAATAAATGAAGGAAAGAGAATTTTAATCCTTCGAATAAAAATTACAAGCAGTGGATAATAATGCGCTGATTGAAAATAAATCCCAATGCCCTATAGAGCGAAAATGAAGAGAAATATGTCACGCTGAAAATAAAATGACCCTGCACCACTTAGGAAGAGTCTGTTCTCTGCTAGTTTAGTGACTTTAGTCCCTTTTTGTGACGCTATGCGTGGCATCTTGCACTGTTTGCCAAGCGAGTTAGGCTGCCTCGGAATGTTCACGGAAAATTATGTGCTCCAAAAGCTCTATTAATTTCACCCTCAACGAGACTAGAGTTCATGTAACTTCATTTGCCTTAATTATTAACTGAGCCACTGATGCGAACGGAAAACAGTTAATTTATTTGATAGAAGCCAGCAATTTAGCTCGACGCGTTGGGAATTCAAGCGTAGTTACTTTTTTAAAAAGTCAATTAACACCGAGATTTATCTTTGAATGTTGAAATATAAGTGTTGAGAGATTTATAAATTCTGATATTAACTTACGGCAGATTGTGACGATCATTGCTCCTGAGTAATATCAATCAGCCGTGAAATTGAAATGGAGTTTGATTGTCGAAAAACATTTTGTAATCATTTGAACAATGCAGCGATTTTGCCTACCTTCATATATAAGCCCTTGTTATTTGAATCGCATTCCTTATATTTTTTTCAATTGTAATTTTTACGTAAATAGATGCTAATGTTCTTTACATATATTATATTCTTACAATTTTATATTGATTTTCAAGCAAAGATATTTTAGATAATTATACCATGATTTAACGAACTACATAAGTGAGATTTAGGTAATAACAGCTCAAACTTTCTAAAGCCTGATATGAACTTCACCAAATTAAATTTCGCAATGATGATTGGAAATCGATTAAAGGTCGTGGCTAGCGACAGTTCATTAGGATGGCGCCTCAGTAAGAGTTCACTTCTGCACGTCACTTTGACACCTTAATTGACACGAGAATATTGGCAACTTTTCGTCTGATGGAGTCACGCATATTAATTAATTCGCATATATTTTTTAATATCATTTGATATTAGTATATTAATTTATGTTCATGCAAATCAATTAATATCCCATTGTTTCTGGAATACAATTCAGTACATTGTTTTGGATTGTTACGCAAAAGAAATTGCAGAACCCAATAAACGCTCCATGATTCGACAGAGAAATGTGCTAAAATATTTAGTGTGCTATTCAATTCATATGTATGAAATGATAAATCGAATGTTTCATATAATTTTTCCCTTGATTGATTATCAAACTTATCGTTCTATTTAAGATTACCATGAATATCTAAGTACTGCTATACATTCTTTTAAATTTTCGATGATATTTGATTCCCAAGCAAATTTTTCTACAAGGCAAATTTCTATTTTCATTTCTATTGTGATGATATACTTTTCCGATGTCTTGATAACAACAATTCACAGTTAAACTGTAAGATGAAATTCAGCACCTCACATCACAAGACAACGCAGACAGTCACTCACCTCCTCACTCCACTGCCACAGACACACTGCGGGCATCTTGTCGAGGGTAGCCCTCTAGTTTGTACTGGCTGAATGTGCAGCAGTGACTAAAAAATGTTCCTGCGAATTTTGTTAATGGCATCTTGCCATTAACAAAAGTTATTATCATTCTGATTTTAGGATTTAAAACTGCAAATTACAGATGATATTGTATCTTCTTGGTCGTATCCGCGAAATACAAGACTTATGAGCGAAAATCGATAAATATATCACAGAAGAGAAATTTTTAAGACTGTGCATTCGTTTTACAATATCTTTGAAGAAAAAGCTGAATGTAAGAATTTGAGATGAGCCCTAATATTACGTAATAAAAAAATTGAAAAAGTTTACAGCAAATAAATTCTTAATGAAGTAAATACCTGGGCAGTAATATTATTACAAATGGCAAAATCGATCATAGAGAACTTTTAAAATTTTTAATGCATTTTCACAAGTTCAACTGCGAGTAAATAATTTTCATATCCATATTCCATTGTGTTCAAAAAATTAATTTTTTCATGAACAGACAGAAATTCAAAGGAAGCACTAGGAGAGACCCTCTGCCTGCCTGACATTTTCCCACTTGCCTCAGCCATGTCCGAAGAAACGCTTCTATGGTGAACGTAATGGTACGTTCAGAGGGGGAATTGCTTTGTGCCATGCGACCTTGCACCGCGGATTTTATTATGCATATGCAATGTGGCAAAGCTCTCAGAGAGGCAATAACTTGATTCTTTAGCGCGGAGAGCCTGACAGAAGCATTTCCATGGGGAAATTCCTAGCCAAAACTGGACACTAAGAATGCCGTTCTCAGCTCTAAGCGAGATAATGGCCGCCAGATTGGAAAACATGGTAAGGGCTCTCTACTCTGTCTGGTCTAGCAGCAACGTCGTGAGCACTGCAAACTTTCGGTAACCGAGAGACCTTCGCGATGGTCACTCGTAAATCATCAACAGAAAACAATAAGGAAATTTTTACGATTTGTCAGAGTGCTAGTGAGTTGTAGGTACAAGTACCTTTGTCATCTCTTAGAGCGAAGAAGAACTTGGTATCGCTAACGGTTTGAATGTTATTATACATCCTTACCCGTTTTTAGTCGGCATCTTGATTTTCAGCATACGTAAACACTTGAATAAGAAAACTGTGGAGTTAGGTGCCAGCGTAGGCTTCTGAAAGAAAAAATTTTGAAAGAAGAAGATAGTGATCAACTTATTTAAAATATAGTGGGTGAATTCTTTCCAATACTTTCATTATCCGGCTCATGATAACGTAAACTGAAACAAGATTTATAAAATTTCAAGATTTTAGAGGACTAGATTCAACTTCGTCAGTGATAAATGGCCATGGTTGCTGAAAATGATCCTGAGTTATCGACAGATAAACAGAAAAAAGTCGTAAAATCAATATGTTTCACTAAAGTCTAAACGATAGTAAAAATTGCGTCGTAAACGCATCTGTTAGCTGGTTTCCATTTGCAAGCGTCTTTTATATAGGAGGTACCTCTTCCATCGATGCAGGAATTTTGTGAATTTAGAGCAAAATTAATAAACTTGAAACTTGGAGGTTTTATCTTGACAATTACATCTTTAACGTTTCTGTTCAATTATATGCTAAATTGGTTTACAATTTTCCGGTGTTACGAGAAGTGTTCCGGATTTAGTTAGGACTTCTATTTTATAAAATAATTTACAAGTTTATGAATAACATGAATTTGAGTCACAGTCTTGAAATTTTACATTAATTTTTGAAGGTATTTTTATGTTGTGGCTGTCAACAACAGGGCAATGCACTTGTGTGCAAGTTATCAGTCTGCGGACAACGAGTGACTGGATTTTCTTCAGCGTGTTTTCTAAAGTTCCGTAAAATTACGTCACTTTTATAGGCACTAGGAATAAAAGCGACTCGATTTTCTATTCAAGAGCTCCCTTTGAAGCTGCGAACGTTGATTCTAGAAGCGACCTTCCACGGTAGTACGCGAATCATGACTGCATCACCCGCGAAGAATTTTGATGAGGTGGCGAAGCTCCTTCCGACATCGGCTAAGTTTTCTTCAGGTTTTCAATTTTAGGCCTTTCGAGCTTTTCAAGGTCAGTGATGGTGACGAAAAATAAATTCACAATCTTTTACTATCGCAGATTATGCTGGTGGGCTACTGATTGTCCTCTTAAAAATACGCTCTACTGTAAAAAAATTTCCGAAAATAGTATTCATGGTCGAGCATCTTTCCTTTCGCTACCCAACTGCAAAAATTACTTTAAATGTACTGACACTATTTTTTCTAATATTCTACACATTACACAAAAAAAAAATATTTATTTTCAACTCAAGGTTATATCTTCTTTTCACAAACAATCGTTTGCTGCTCTCAATGATTGATTCAATGCAAAATAAATTATAGATTTTAAACGATCTAAAACCCTGTCCCGCACGCTTGTAAAAGCTTCCATTTGTTGTTATGGTGTTGGGAATGGCCCCCGCGAGCCTCTATTGGAGTGGCTCATCAGAGGGAAATCTCGGGATTGTTTTTGCTGTTCTGCCAACGACTGGCGGGGGCCACGCATTCGGAGGTGAGAACGCGCGTTGGTGCAAATAACGCACGGCGGCAAGCGTTGAGCAAACATCGCGAGTTTACATCACCGCTGCTTGCATCTTCGTAATGAGAACGTGATACTCGATGCGCGGTTGATACACATCTCTACAGTGAAAAATCTATACTCGATACACGTGTCATACGAATTAAGGTTATTTTGCATTGAAAATGAATCCATCAAAAAAACTTAAACTTAATTTTTAACGCTTTTATTTCGATTTTTTTATATCCCAAGATTTTTATTGATTGGAATGTATGAATAATTAATGTGGGAGAAATCCTTATTCTGACAAATTGAAGTGTTACATAATGTTCCCGAAATTTTAATACGTTAAAAGAACAATTTTTTGAAGCTATCGAATGTACAATTCATAATTTTCCTAAATATTTGGTCCTCTGAAATAATTACTTATTGCAATAATACAGTATTCCAGTTGTAAAAATGATACGATTATATAGAGTAATATGTTAAATATGGTCTTTTGATGCTCGAAAACTTGAAGTTCACGAAAAAGTAGTACAAGTGATGGTATCTTTTTTTATACAGTTCCATAACGTAGAGATGTGCATGCTAGTCATTTTTAATGACACTGATTATCTTGGATTCTTCCTACTGACTATCCAAGGTGTACTCGATCTAACTGAAAACCTCTTTGTTATGTACATCTAAAAAATCGAGCTCTATGAACTAACTACGCCATTTAACTACTTTATTCACTGTAAGGAGACGTAACGATGATGTCGTTACGTTTTGTTCTACAAACCCGCGCAATTTGTCGCACGTCCACCTCATGCCAAGCCATTCGGGCACAGAGCTTTCGTTGATCAAAGTTTACAACCGCGTTTCGCTCCATCTATAAGAGATTATTCGTTATAATCATATTTTTTGTTCAAGATAACAATCCATTAGATAGAATTACGAATTGAAATCTTAACATTTGTTGAATTATTTCAAGTAAAATTAGAGAAATGTATTCAACAGTTTTCTTATTTTGCCTAGAATTATCTCGCCGTTTATAGATCACTTCGAAGAAGCGATTCGTAAAAAAGCGTCTCCGTGTGTGGCCCAACAGCAACATTATACCTTGTTATTTCAGTTGCTCTTGTGTGTATTGCGGTTTAAATTCGTCGCTAATTTGTTTTTTTTTTTTTGGTTGTTGTTGTTGGAAGGCAATGTCAATATCAGTACCCAAACTAAACAAAGTTTATTTAACCTACCGTTGGAAATTTTCCGTCGTCATTTCATAGTTCAAATACCACAAACAGCGGATAAATATAAATATTATTAAAAGGAGCAATATACGCATTAAAATTCACGAGCGGGGAAAATAATAGCATAATGATTACCAAGGTCTGTTGTAACATCAAGAAAAGAGGGAACGCAGTAAGCTATACATGATTACTGGAGTTCTTGACAGCTCAAGGAAAATAATTATCTAGCTTGATTACCATAACGGTTGGATCATTTATCTACCATTTTCTAACTTATGGTATAAGTTAATACGGGATTAACGTTCGTAAATTGAAAAGTGAAAAGTGTAATGTAAAATTTGCGAGAAATGCAAATTCGACTATTACGTCGTTTTATGTATACGTAAATACATAAGAAGTATATTATTATTATATTATAATAATATACGTATTATAAAATTCACGAACCTAGAAGAAAAGAAACTATATTTTGCAATATCAATGAAATCAATATGATATTGAGGGCAAATAATTTAGACATAGAAAACGATAATCACAAGTTTTTGTTCGGTTGAAAATTACATGTAGCATTCCTGCACTCCACTAAAAACAATTATCGCATAACAACAGACTATTAAGAATATGGCTCCAAGTTCGGGGGATTTTTCGGAATGAAAACTCGTAGAAAATTGTAACAGTTTCATAAAACAAAGAATGAACAATTTGAACACAAAATTAAGAGTAGTCGAAATTATTAACAATATAGAGAAAATAATCGAGGTAGATAGGGTAACATGGGGCAGCGAGCCCACTGCGGGTCACGGGCCCATAGCGGGTTTCTCGCTAAGTATGGCAGATATTGGTCCGTGAATAATAGCATAATGATTACCAAGGTCTGTTGTAACATCAAGAAAAGAGGGAACGCAGTAAGCTATACATGATTACTGGAGTTCTTGACAGCTCAATGAAAATAATTATCTAGCGTGATTACCACAATGGTTGGATCATTTATCTACCATTTTCCAACTTATGGTGTAAGTTAATACTGGATTAACGTTCAGAAAATGCGAGGTGAAAAAGTGTAATATAAAATTTGCGATAAATGCCTATTCGACTTAGAAGTTATTACGTCATATTATAAAATACACGCAATATAAAATTCACGAGCCTAGAATGAAGAGAAACTATATTTTGCAATATCAATGAAATCATATGATATCGAGGGCAAATAATTGAGACCAGAGAAAACGATAATCTCAAGTTTTTGTTCGATTGAAAATTACATTTAGCATTCCTGCTCTCCACTAAGAACAATTACCGCATAACAACAGACTATAAAGAATATGGCTCCTTGTTCGGGTGATTGTTCGGAATGAAAACTCGTAGATGATTGTAACGGTTTCTGAAAATAAAGAATGGATAATTTGAACACAAAGTTAAGGGTAGTCGAAATTATAAACAATATAGAGAAAATAATCGAGGTAGACATACAATAACATGATCATTACGTAAGTAAATAATAACGTAATAAATTACTAAACAATCTAGAGCAGGTTCTGGTTAGAGACTTGGTTTTGCCTAAGCTCGTCGACTCTGGTCTTACCTAAAAGGTCTAAGTCTTATGTGCACGGGAGAAGTATGCTCCGTAAAAAATTATTTACATAGACATTGCTGAATATTCTAAAAACCTGGTAAAAAGAGCCGTCTCTTATTCAATAATCTATATGAAATAACACACTTCATAACTGGTTTTCTTCCTCATTTGATTAACTAAGAAACTTCTTAAATTTTCAGAGAGCTATCATATTAAAACTCACTCATAGCCCTGAGAAGTGCAATTGGCCGAACCGATCTCTCATAGTGATATTCAGACAGGAAAGATAAATAAAACTGTGAAATGCAACGGCTCAACAAGTGAACTGATTTACAGACCTTTTATGGCTTATTTCGGCTAAGAATATTCCAGGAATAGCTTGTGATTGGCTCTGCAGGTGCAACCAATAACAGTTCAGATGAAGTTGTTACGCAGAGTTGAGGGCTGCCAAAAGCCCACTCAATATTTTATGGCTAAAACTGCATCGTCGCTCTTTATTAAGAGGCCATCGGAAGCGTTCGTTTGCAAATAGGGAGCAATAAACGGCAAATAGTTTGCAAACAAGGTACGATGAACGGCAAATAGTTTGCAAACAGGGTGCGATGAACGGTAAATAGTTTGCAAACAGGGTGCGATGAACGGTAAATAGTTTGCAAACAGGGTGCCATGAACGGTAAATAGTTTGCAAACAGGGTGCGATGAACGGTAAATAGTTTGCAAACAAAGTGCGATGAACGGTAAATAGTTTGCAAACAAAGTGCGATGAACGGTAAATAGTTTGCAAACAAAGTGCGATGAACGGTAAATAGTTTGCAAACAAAGTGCGATGAACGGTAAATAGTTTGCAAACAAAGTGCGATGAACGGTAAATAGTTTGCAAACAAAGTGCGATGAACGGTAAATAGTTTCCAAATAAAGTGCGATGAACGGTAAATAGTTTGCAAACAAAGTGCGATGAACGGTAAATAGTTTCCAAGCAAAGTGCGATGAACGGTAAATAGTTTGCAAACAAAGTGCGATGAACGGTATTTAGGCTCAAGTCGTCATGGTTGCCTGACTTGCTAGCTGCATTAGCTGTGTGCGCTCAAAGTCAATGCAAGAATGTCTAAACCTGATTTTTCTTTAGTGGAATTGAAAAAAAAACAGATGACAATAAAAATACGAGAACCGCAGATTTAACAAAATAAAATTATTCAAAACTATGTCGCGACTATCAAGACGATTTTACTTTTGCGAAAAATATTCACTTTCTACTACCCTTTGTGCTAAACGTTAAATTTCATTAAAAAATCAATAAACTACAATATTTTACCTCAATTAAACTAAATACTATTATAATAGGTTCTAGCTTCCTGATAAGCGGATACTTATATAAACTGCGGTCTATTTATTTCCATCAAATTTTTCACACGAGGTAATCTGCAGTGCAGGAAAGTCAACATTCTCCATGAGAATGTCATCAAACAGCCAAAGTTCATTGCAACATTTTAAGAGAAACTAATACGTAATTAGCCTCAACTCGTGGACCAATATTGAACGCTTCGTGCTATACTTTTAAATGCGAAGACAATTTTGCGTCGGCTTTCGTCACTGGAAATTAGCTATTAATCTCTACTAATATGGTTAATACAGCTCAGAAGGCGATCGGATACAACAACAATTTGCTTGGACTCGAAAGCTATAAAACACAATAAACTGCCCTTCAATTCACCCAAGAGTTTTGTGAAGAGTGACCCGCCTTTCTTGGTCGTCGATAACAATTTTACGGAGTGCGCCAGCAATACAAAATTTATTTTGATGCTCGTAAATAGCAAAATGAGTCGGTCTTCTCTGCACAGACTAAATGTACATTCAACGATAATAATTATGAAACAAGGAACTTATTAATTGTTTCTTCTATCGTCGCGTTGAATAATGTAATTAAAATAATGTATTTAAAATTTAAATACACAATTTCTCTAGTGAGCAAAAACCTGATACGACTCTTTGCTCCAATATTACATGGAATCTAAATTAATTAGTAATTCCCGACTGATAATTCTTCTGATTTCTGGACCAGCGGAGTTCATGAATCAATTAGCGCAGTTTTCTCCGTCGATGAAACTGAATTAGGGATAGAGTCTAATCAGTACCAGATCGTATCATTAATTAATTATGTTCTAATCAATACCAGATCATTAATTAACTTTTAATTACCCCACAGACCGGTTCCTCAATCGCCGGCTTCGAAAATTCGCTTCGGAAGCAGCATCGAAACATCAGTTTTCTGAAGTATTTCTGTCATGACGACATCATAATTATATTCACAAGAGTTTTATATTCTTCTACTAATCAATGGCTGTATGATCTCCTATTAAGGCTGGCATTGTTGAAATTTTAAATGAAATGATTTGCTGGTCAATTAATTGTGTTATTCATTAGGTTTTATACG
Organism: Hyalella azteca; assembly: GCF_000764305.2. Taxonomy (NCBI): domain Eukaryota; kingdom Metazoa; phylum Arthropoda; class Malacostraca; order Amphipoda; family Hyalellidae; genus Hyalella; species Hyalella azteca. Next base: position 58,377 of record NW_025939980.1, read on the forward strand.
ATTTTCCTATACTTGATGTTATGTTTCCTACTTGCTATGCTGCTGAATCGAGCTATCGATGGAAGCGTGGATAAAAAAAGAAGAGGCAAAAAACTCTGCGAAAAATTATTGCCATTTATATTCAATAATTCTGCCCAATTTGCTATATTGTAACAAAATTCCTACGAATAGCTCGTAAATTAAGCAATAGAGTGTTTTGGGAATGCACACGTGAGGAATGTGCTATTCATTTATTGGATGTAATATTTTTCAGCTGGGAGCAACGATGAGACATGATAAAAAAAAATTCGGAACATTATTGATTAAAACCATCAATCATACTAATAAGATAAATTTACATAAGAAACATTATATCCAGCTCTTCGAACTACTTCGATTTTAAATCAATGAAATGCGAGATTTTCCAACTTGAAATAACTAACTTGCACCCGTCGTTAAAGTATACAAGATGAACCTTCAAAAATATAGGAATTAAAAGTTTCAGCGTTCAAGTTGTGACGTGGTATCTTGGGTTTTATACGATGCTGTTCCGTGTTGAACACAAGGCGCCTTTTCCAACATCACAACTGCTGGCGATAAATCCCGAACAGCTGTCATGGTATGTAAATAGAAATCTCCGTGACTCCGGATTTCCTCTGAATCAATTCAGCTGGTACCTCTGAATATGCACCAAAAAAGGGAAAACCCGAATTCGGTAAAACAATTATTGAATGTCGTAAATTTCAGGAGAAAAAAACAATAAATTTGACATAAATATGATAGGAGATTCCTACTTGAGATTATATAAAAACGAATAAATGAGCCGACTAAGCGTTTTAAGGTCATTAAAAATAGTATTAAGTTTTCCTGAAATATGTGTATAAAAATATGTAGTTTTTTCCTGATATACGTGTATAAAAATTTTATACCTAAAAAATGTGACATATTAATTCATGTGTAAAGTTTGGGCAATTTTTTTATTAAAACTCAATTCAGTTGAAATAACTAATTTAAAATACATCACCAAACACACGAACAAAAAAATTCTTCGTAGATATTCTCATACCTTTTACCCACTGTAAATGATTTCTGAAACTTAATTCTTGTGTCGATAACATTTTATTTTAAATAGCTCACTGCTCCTAAGGCGCTATCAGAAATAACAGTAAGGATTGAACAAATTATTGCAGCAGTTATCTAGACTGAAATTACTGATGCCCGCAAGAACCTCATGAACAAAAATAGCAGGGAACACATAATGGCAGTACCCTCACTCATCGAAGACTTTCTCTACTCATCCAAAAAGTTCTCATCAACAGCTAATAAAAACCATACATTTTCCTCGCCCTACCCCTCACTCATCGAAGACTTTCTCTACTCATCCAAAAAGTTCTCATCAACAGCTAATAAAAACCATACATTTTCCTCGCCCTACTCAGTATGAGAGAGCCGGTACTGGCTTCCGCTATAAGGCCCCTGTAGCAATCAAGTCAGTGTCTGGCGCTCGTTCATCAAGTAGGTGGTTTTTTTCTTCTTCTCATAATGATACTAAGGTGTTTTTTTCAAGGTCTTTTTCAACCGACGGTGTTTTACTAGCCGCGCTTCTCAAGTCAAGCTCGGAATATGTTATGGCAGTTACGCCAGTGAAAAAATGATCAATTTGAATAAAAAATCATGGATATATTTATTTTAGTTATTCATGTGAAACTATGTGATTTTTCAGCAATCAAATTTTTCCATTCCAGGTCATCAGCTGCCATTTTCTCATAGTTTGAGAATTAACTCAAAATTGTGAAAAATCATCAATAAATTCTCATTCCGTACTTATGTATACTCTTAATGATACTCTATATAATAACACAAAATTCTATACATCGAAAGAATATTTGTTAAATTTTCCGCGTATAAAAGCGAGACAAGATAGTACAAGAAAGTACGGCAAGACGAGAGCACTAACGTGTTTTTTAAGCTCACTGTGCAGCGTAGCCTTGGCCGTACGCCAGCGTCCGGTTAGTCAACCTTCTCGGATGCGTAGTTCCTTTGTAATGCGATCGAATACTGATATACTTAGTACTATTGTTATTAAGCTTTATGAAAGAAAGTTCAGAACTAATGCCAAAATTTAATACTTAAATCTGAACAAAAAGGATGAATTTCCCGAGCAGTTACAGTGAAAATATGAATTTGAAAGCTATCAATTAATTTTATATGATGACCCCAGAATCAAAACATGTCAACATAGGAGCGGGGAATTCTCCCAGTCAAATAAAAACCAGATTAAAACACGAATTCGTAAGATAAAATTAATTGGTTAATTATCAAGGGCATTCTTTTTTCATCTGAACAACGATTAATTATATCCACGAATCTATAATAAAATATTCCTATAATAAAATACACTAATCTATAATAAAATATACTAGTCAATAATAAAATCTTGAATCAATAGAAGTTCCCTGTTATAAAATAATACTAAAGTTCCTATAGTTTCACCTCATTTCTCAAATTAACTTCAGATTAAGGCTACAAAAATTAAATACTGAACTTTCTCGAAAAATAGGAGTCTGTAATTCGGTGCGACGAATAGAAGAGAATATTTTCGAGTAGAGTTTAGAAGTTTGTTTGTTTCACAGGATCAGATCAACTAATTAGGAGATTTTTATTTTCGCCTAATCTCGGCAATTTCAAATTCTGTAAGTCTGGATGCTTTATATTAGCATAGTTAATCTTGCCTTGAAAATGTTGCTTGTTGCTCTAGTAGATAAAATAATTACTACAAAAATGACAATAATTAGGATACTTCCCGCTGAAAGAAATCGTTCTAAAAATCATTACTTAGAAAATATAATTTTTTTAATGTGTGTAGACCACAACTCGATGAATTATGTATGAATTTGAATCGTTAATGAGATATATTTCGTTCTTTTTTGATCGTCAGGAAATACTAATTTTCCTGCGTAATTAGGTAATAGTTAATGTAAAAATAACCTCGTGCTCGACTGCTCTACCGAAAGTAATACCAATTTGTGTGACGTAATTTTATTAAATACTATTGAGTATTTCTTATTAAATACAAGTAACTCATCCAAAAAATAAAATCTGGAAAACTTCATCACATATTGTTAATTAGGAGCTCATTATCATTTCAGACCAGCCAGAAATAGGATTGCCTTGAACCAAACAACGAAGTTCATTAGTTAATTCATGTCAATCAATAAATTATCGGGAGCCTAATGATAATTAGTGGAGCCTAATTAAAGCTACTTTATTCAGCCGCTAAACATGCCATCATTTTTGTAATGTTTTCTTGTCGTGAACGCAGATACAAACTAAAAATATTGTTTAATGTGCGTTTTTGGAAATTGGGATTCATTGATTTCGTTATGTCGTGTTATGTGAAAATATTATGCACTGCCTTTATTAGATACAACGTGTTTTTAAATTGTCTAATGATCAAGTAAGAATTTATGATGATTAGCCCAATTCAAATCCATCGGTATAAATTTACGCCCAATGATTTTTATAACAAGTGTGAGCGAAAAGCAAATTGCATGGGCCTAAATTAAGCAAAATGAAAACAAATTCATTTATAGAGATTACAACCGAAAAAGGGTGGTCGCCTCTGAGGGAAGGTTATAATGCGATATCTATCTCGAGTTTTTAGAATTATTGGGACTTAGAAAGTGAGCGAAGTTTTTCTCTTCTATGAGACGGTCATGAGGGTAGAGCCGAGAGACCAGTGGCCTTGTTTGCCAAACCCTCGATATAATGCAATGAAGAGATTTTTTCCTTTGAACTCGAGAGCCCTTGAACTTAGGTAGCACTTTTGAATACGCAATCCTTTCCATTGCTACCCTCTGGAGGGCCGAAGAGAAATGTCTTTCAAAAATATATCGGTGTGTACACCAAAGAGGAAGTCCATTTCTAGCCGTCGATGATTCCAATCTATCAAAATCGCTTATAAAATTTAAAACATCTTGAACTCCTCGTTTGTGATGATGCGGATTATTCATGTTTATGCTCATTTTAGAGAGCAGGAGTTGTAAAAAAATTAAAGTAAATTTAAAATGAAAATAAATATGTAAGAGAATGAAAATAGAATTCCATTTCGCGTCCGCTTTGAAAGTTAATTCGATCAGAGAAAGGTAATGACATAAGCGTTGCACACGAGAAACTTTATTTCTCCATACAACAGCATAAAGACGCTACTAATTTTCCGTTAAGCGGAATAATTCAGTGCATGAATACTAATGGAGCGAAAAAACATGCTTGGAAGCCAGGGCGCTTACACGCTCTGGTAAACTCAACAACATCGTTACCGTCTACAAGAAGTGAGTTTGGTTCCTCGTTGGAAAGAATAGTTTAATAGAGAACAACTGCAATGTAATGTCATTTGTTTTTATTATTAACTCCCTAAATTTAGGAATTCGGGCTTTACTTTCCTGATTGATGTGCTAAGACGTTGAAGATGAAAATTTTAAAAACTTCGTATGCTCTCTAGATATTATTACCCATTTGAACACACTTTTTTGTAGAACATCCGAAATAGTATTTTTTCGTTTCTTCCATTGCATTGCATTCCTGATGGTCGATATCTTAATATACGTCAATTGGTAATGTAAGGATTTAGTCATTTATGCTACAAAATAGCGGTTATCCCGACATTACGTATGTAAGTTTTTATTGCGGACCGGAACTTACTAGCGACGAGTTATTTTAGATATTAAGGTTGTTGGCTTTACGATCTCATCCTCGGCAGAAATCTTCTTCTGATCCATATATCATTTGTACATACTGATTGCTGCTGTAATAAAGATAATGTGGGAACTCGTGATCTATCTCCTGTGATGTGTCAAAGCTGATGTAGAGAACCCAAGCGAATTACTACAGGTAAACTTTCCTTAATGTCTTTGTGTAGTAAAGGATTCCATGTTTAGGAGTAAAGAATTCTATGTTTAGGAGTAAAGGATCCTATGTTTAGGAGTGAAGGATTCTATGGTAACCTGCTACTCGTGAGTTTTAGATAATAACTTCCAGTTGAACTGTGAAATTTTTTAGTCTTCAAAGCCATTCGCGACGAAGCTGGTCTTCGTCAAAAGACTTTGCTTCCGACGAGTCACGTGTCTGTGAACGCAACACTCCACCAGCAGCGTCACAAAGGCGCCCACTGAACCTGGAAATACCAACATAATAGCCAGAAAATTGAAGCACAGCGTCAATTTTAGATCTAAAGTGACTCCATAATGCAATAATCGGCACAGTACCCTGAGATAAATCACTCTAAAATACAATACTCGTAAAATAGACGCAAATTAGATCCAGAAATTTAACCATGCTTTGATAATATGGGAGACTCACCTAAAATGTAAAGAATAAAGAGTCCCAGAAAGTCACCGAAAGAAAAAGGCCGAATTTCTTCAACATTTTTTGGGGGTGGCTTGGGATTTGTGCACCAAGTGGCGTTGCGCAGTTCAAAGTTCTGGATGTGGTCTGGTAGTCCTGCCTGAATTACACGTAAGAACCTGCGACGAGCCAAACAACCCCATATATAACGATTTAAAATTTTCATTTATTTGTAGAGGACGCATAGTTTCGGTGCGAATTTCATGAGACATTATTAATAATTGATTAGAAGGTTGTAGCTGGAAATTATTTGCGGCAATCGAGTTTCACTAGATAAGTACTATCTAGTACATTGCAATTTTATTTGTAGGTCAATCAAGCAAACGTATGTTATATGCATTATCATGTACGTTTCTGATCTATCATTTACATCATTCGTATAAATAATGTCCGGACAAAATTAAATCACTTCTCTAAACAAACAGAACGTACAAATGAATATAGAAAGTAACAATATCATTCTAATCATGTCATGCATTACATATACTGTCATATTATGGTAGAAAAATTCTCTAAACAAACAGAACGTACAAATGAATATGGAAAGTAATAACATCATTCTAATCATGTCATGGATTACATATACTGTCATAATATGGTAGAAAAATCATAATAATAATGCGTCACTATAATAACGAGGCCAACTCACATCATATCCATGGGCTCACGGAGCGGAGATTTTTTCGGATAAGCGAACGTGAGGAAGATGTCGTGGAAGCCTCTTTTTGTGAAGGCCAGGCGACACTCACCTGTCTTCGAGGACATAATAATGCAACGTTTCTTTAACAAAATATGAATTGAATATCATGGGAAGGAATCACGCGTCAGCGTTCAAAAACTTGCCATCAGCTGATCGCTAGTTTGAAGATGATTTGAGAAATGAAATTATATCGCGATGGGAACATGAAATTCTGAAAAACCTAAAGAAATAAAGTTGAATGTTTTTTTTATGAAACACGCGGCTGAATCCAAACAGCAGAATAATTCCGTTACGTAATATAACACAACACAACATAAAATAACATAACAAATATAGCACAAATTTCCCTATGGTTCTCACCTCAGAAAAATCGATGGCGATGAATCCCTTGTGGAAGACACGCGGAGCAACAACTGCAAGATTCACCGAATAATAATATTTTTAATAATTATTATAAAAAAGAACTGTGCGAGCAAACTGGATAATGGTGTGAGAAATTTTTCATTGAAATCGGGTAAAAATTACTATTAAACATCACCTATTTTCAGGGATCACTAATTTAAATCAGTTGAATTGCCCACTGAAATAACCATGTTCTATAATTTTACATATTGACTAGAAGTCGAGAACAATCGTAAACCTAAATATTTGAATGAAATATTCAAACATGTTAGAGGTATTGGGAAATGGCGAAAACACAGTCTAGGGTTATAAACTTCTACATGTTATTTTGTTACGAGTAAATGGCAGTGCTTGCAGCCACTGATTTTCTAAACTTCCAGGTGACGCACAGCTTTCTTCACTAATAAATCGTATAAATTTTAGTGCATCAACTTTCTGTAGGCCTTGTAGCCATGAATGAATTTGAAAAAAAAATATAACTCAGTACTCACTGCAGTGAGAGACAGAGAGCGCATTTTCTCGTCGACGAAAACTTGAGGTCACGGACAGACAGACGGACAGACGGACAGAAAGACAGACAGACGGACGGACGGACATTGCGAGCACAATAGTGCATTTTTTCCCTAAATGAGAAAATGCGCTAAAAACTGTTATATAAGCACCTGCAACTTTTTTCTCGAGCGCTGCAGGTACGACAGCCTCAGCGTCTTTGAGCGGCTCGTCTTTTAGAGGCCACATGCGGCCTTGCACCGTGTCCGGGTAGGTCTCGTGGGCCGCCTGAAAAAGAAGACAGTTTTGATTTTAATTTTTTATTTAAATTTTTTATTTCAATTTGCAACTTTGAGGTTTTTAACCTAAAGAAACAATTTTGATTCTTTATGACAATAGTCACGTAAGTCAGAGATAATAGTCAATAGTCACGTCAATAAGTACGCAGTCACGTAATTGAGATAACGCATTCAGGAGGCTAATATTTAATCAATTTTATAAACGATCGCAACATAATATATATTGGTTATAAACGTTTAAATTTTTGTATCAATAAAATGGTAATATAAATCCTAATAAAATTCACGTCTAATTTCATTCAAAAAACTCAAGAAGCCGATGCAAGAATTTTCAAAGAATTTGTAAACTGGTATATGAATATCATTAAGTATATACTATTGTTTTCATAACCAAATAGAGTATATCCTTTGTAAGAAACTTAATAATTAAAAAATTATGCGGATAAAAAACCTTGAAGAATCCACCGTAGTAAGTGCCGTCCACTAAAGTCCACTTATACTCCGTCTGCTGCACCAGCTGCTCCATGGAGTCGAACGGAAGTTTAACCTGAATCAATAACGACAGATCATTCAAATTCAATCAAATTTGTTTTGGTAGTAAAATAATAAATAAAAAATCATGATGCAGAGGCTAGACACTATATGATAACATGTTGACACTAAATAAGGCTAGACACTATATAATAAAGAACAGGTAGATATTATAGACACCGCTATAAATACGAGATATTACACAAAAGTATGAGACATTCCAAGCGATTGATTATTAATGTACACCTGAGTAGATTAGGCTACATTTGTCTGCTAGTACAACTTTAAAGCAATAATTATTGACGTCAGTTGGATCGTCCAAAATCTTCTAGGTCCACGTGACAAAGTTCCGTTTTTCCGTGAATTAGAAGATATACATAATATTATATTATACATAATATTATATTATACATAATGTACAAGTACTCATTGAAAAGTTGGCATGCCAACATACGTATAGCTCTCATGCATAATTTTTTTAATTGTTTTTAGTTCGTTTAATAATGCAACTGAAATAATAATAGTTCGTATGATAACGAAATTGAACTCAATTACACATTATACACAAACAAATTTTCAACGAAAAATATAACTGTTATGGTGCGCTATTTTTTAGAATTAAATATAAAATTATCTTTGCAGTTTCACCTTATATTCTTATTTGCTTAATGACCTTACAGGTGATTATGGCAATGTTTTTTAATAACTTTTATGGCATATTAACCTTATTTGTGATGAGTATATACTCATTGAAAAGTTGGCATGCCAACATACGTATAGCTCTCATGCATTACTTTTCTTAATTTTCTTAGTTCGTTTAATAATGCAAATGAAATAATAAAAGTTCGTATGATAATGAATTTGAACTCAATGACACCATTAGTACATGAACAAATTTTCAACAATAAATAAAACTGTTACGGTACACAATTTTTTTTAATTAAAAATAAAAATACCTTTGCAGTTTCAGATTAAATTTTTATTTTCTTAATGACCTTACAGGTAATTATGGCAATGTTTTTTAATATTTTTCATGGCATATTAACCTTATTTGTGATGAGTATGGCCTTAAGGTTGCACCGATACGTCAAGGACAAGACGGTGCTCGTGAGCATCCAAATCAAGGCCAACGTTCGTCCAGAGTCACCTCTTGGTCCGTATAATAAATCTGCCGAGTCAATTAATATAAGGTAATACAATTATAGTTTTATATAATGTTTATAAATTGCGTATGTAATATATATAATATATATTATGTAATGTTTATAAATAAATCTTAATATATTTATAAATTATAAATATATTAAGATGCTTTTTAAATTGTTCACATGATAATTTCATCAAATAATCAACATGAACTGCATGCTAAAGTTATATAATAAATTAACATAATTAATCTCTGCAGTGTTTTCAGAATGAACAGCGCAGACCAGGGAAAAAGATTCATTGTGAAATTATTTCTTGCTTGCACTTACAATAGATATTTCATATTGCTTGCAATATGAAATTATTTCTTGCTTGCAATTGACACAGACACTCATGACTCCGGCAACAGACACTCATGACTCAGGCAGCAGACACCCATGACTCAGGCAACAGACACCCATGACTCAGGCAACAGACACCCATGACTCAGGCAACAGACACCCATGACTCAGGCAACAGACACTCATGACTCAGGCAACAGACACTCATGACTCAGGCAACAGACACTCATGACTCAGGCAACAGACACTCATGACTCAGGCAACAGACACTCATGACTCAGGCAACAGACACTCATGACTCAGGCAACAGACACTCATGACTCAGGCAACAGACACTCATGACTCAGGCAACAGACACTCATGACTCAGGCAACAGACACTCATGACTCAGGCAACAGACACTCATGACTCAGGCAACAGACACTCATGACTCAGGCAACAGACACTCATGACTCAGGCAACAGACACTCATGACTCAGGCAACAGACACTCATGACTCAGGCAACAGACACTCATGACTCAGGCAACAGACACTCATGACTCAGGCAACAGACACTCATGACTCAGGCAACAGACACTCATGACTCAGGCAACAGACACTCATGACTCAGGCAACAGACACTCATGACTCAGGCAACAGACACTCATGACTCAGGCAACAGACACCCATGACTCAGGTCACCCATAAGACAGGTATTACCTTGGGAAAGCAACACACGAAGACTCCATTCCAGCGATCGAAGGCCAACGCTTTTCTTGGATTCTTTCTCATCAAATCGATGAACTTCTTTGTTCTTATACACTCTGGAACTTAAATCAAATTAAATTGATAATTATCCGTTAGTGAATCAAAGGTAAATATTGTAGCCGGTATTGTATTAAATTCACGAAATTTGCTCTGGAATAAAATAGCTCTACCAAATTAATAGTCATGAGTAAATACTCTGTTCGCAAAAATGCTTGTAATTTATATTGTCTTTTTCTGTTGCCATTTGTTATGAACTTAATTTCTACTTCATTAGTCATGCTTGTCCTGGTTACAATAATGATAGGGCAATTATATCAAATATTTTTTTTGGAAGATTTCAGTTCCTACCTAATAATATAAAATTATATGATGCCCTAAAAATACTAGTAATTGTAACAATAATAAAAATTGTAAATAATATTACCTAAAATAAATTATTAATAATAATAACGATAATATTAATATTGATAATATTAATAATGATGATTATAATAATTTGATTAACAATAATAATATTAACAATAACATTAATAATCACAATAATAACATCAATAACATTAACAATAATATTAAAAACAATAATATGCGTAATTATTTGCCTAAATCTGCTTAGGTTAGCGAGACTCACAGAGCGCGAGGTTGAGTGAAGTTAAGCAGAGCAGAGCTGGCCGCTATGACGAGGATGGCAGCGAGCGTGTACGTCCACACCTACATGAACAAATTTCATCACGACCAGGTAAGGTGATAACCGAAATAGGCTCGACGACCAGGTAAGGTGATAACCGAAATATTCATCACGACCAGGTAAGGTGATAACCGAAATAGGCTCGCTTGTGTCAAAGCCATCAGTGAAGCAGTTCTATGATCAAATCATAGTTGGTGCTGTTGCTTGAATTACAAGCGGTTTGCAACACTTATTTTATGTATACGTTTAAGTTATGATTGCAACGTACGTTTAAGTTACGAGTGTGAGAAAAGGTGCTCCTTCTATGCACAAAAATAGCAGAGTGCATTGTTAGAAAAGTCATTTATTATCATAATTTTTTCCAGTTCTAGTCCTACGTGGTCATATTAAAAACCTCGATTTTAGGTTGTAGCGAGAGTGATTAGTTGACCGATAAATGTTCAGATAAACTTTGATGTTCTTCCGATAATGAGGGGTGTAATCAATAGAAGCATTTGGTTGGTTATGAATCAATTCATGCTGAGTTTTGATGCCATCGAATAAATCATGCTTTGCATTAAAAACATTAGTATAGTATAGTTATAAGTATTCCTTACTTTAAAACAACTCCCCTGCTTCCTGACCTGGAGCTTCTTCTCGAAGCGATTGTTAGAATTTTCTTTATTGAGCTCTACCGTTCGAACGCTTCAATTATGATCAAATTCTCCAATGTAGATATACGCGTGGATTTTCTAGTCCAGCCCTTTTCTTATAAACCAAATCATTTATAAATTGCCATTCGCCAATTTTTGAATCCCCAATTTTGTTTAATCGCCTTAGATATAGAAATGACAATCAATATAAGAGCAAGAGGTCGCCAAACTTTTTATCCGTCTGCTCCTTCATATGAACTTTGAACTTTACCATCACATAGATAATTTTGAACGTATTGAAATCTAGCAATACTTAGGTTTAATAATTAATAAACATTGATTCAATTACAAATCCGTAATGAAAAAAAAAAGTGTCATATGGACTGCGCTGGCACCAGCGCACGCTGACTCAATTGCGATAACTGTACTGAAAGCAATTGTTCACTACATTAATTTTTTGAAGATTAAAATTTTATCCTGTTGATTGGAATTTGACAAAGCTTCAACTTTTTGTGCAAAAATGAAAATTCTATTTATGGTCTTAAATATTTTAAATATTTATCTCATTTTTACTTATTTGGCCTCATTCCGACCAGCTCCATTTATCGAACGCCTGAGTTATTTCTACGATCACCAGAGGTCGAAATCGACCGCATTGCCGAATACAGAAATGTTTTTGACACATGGTCTAGAAAAACGTAAATAATTTTCCGATTTCAATTATTTGGCCTGGTTTTGACCCCTTGAATTTATCGACCCCTGAGTACCGTCTTCGACCACCAGGGGTCGAAATTGACAGCATTGTCGAATACAAAAATGTATTCGTGTATAAGGTGTAGAAAACGTTATTAATTTTTTCATTCTAATTATTTGGTCTCCTTTCAACCCCTTAAATTTATCGACCCTTGAGTACTGTCTTCGGACTCCAAGGGTCGATATCGACCCTATTGCCGGATATATGGTCTAGAAAACGTAAATAATTTTTCGATATCAATTATTTGGCCTGGTTTTGACCCTTTATCGTCCCTTGGGTGCTGTCTTCGACCTCTAAGGGTCGATATCGACCCCATTGCAGACCCTAGCTCCAGACCTAACGTTGTGCCCCAGCGGACGCGCTGACAGACAGCCCAGACAGCATCGCTGATTGATCTACGTTTGAATTAAGACTGGAAGAGCCAGTGCTCTACCAAGAATAATATCAATTCCTGTAACTGCCACAATAAAGACTATTTGCATTTAAATTAAGGCCGCAGGTATTGTCGAGTTTTATTTTTTAGTAGAAATACGCGTTTTTACAGATACAAACGCAGCAATTTCTTAGATGTGGCTTGCTTGATTTAAAATAATTTTCCATGCGTTCTAGAATTTTTGATAAACTAAGCTAGTTTCAGTTTCAAATGGAATATATGTTAATGAATGCAGTTTCAACCGTGAAATATTTCCGGTTATAAAATTGCGGAATTGCATAGAGGTTTTCAACGTATTTTATAAACAGAATATTCGCAATTTAATCGAAGTTACCTATCATGAAAGACTTCATCCACTTCTGAAGCACTTCGACCTAATTTTTCATCGATAGTTCACGAAAGGGATTTTTATCGATATTTCCAATATTATATTATATTATATTATATAATTGTATAATATATTATATATTATCCAATTATAATTATATAATGTATAATGAATTATAATGAGGTGCAAAAACAATTAAAATATTGTCAAAAACCTGATCGATGAAAGGCTTAGTGAAGATGAACATGTCGGGCTGGATTTTTGTGATGGCTTTGTATAGGAAGTTGTTATCGCTGTTCATGTAGGCAGCTGCGTAATCCACGACTTCTGTCCTCAGTAACGTCACTCCCAGTGGCCCCAGAGCCAAATCTGCTTCCTAGTTTGAGGTAAATAGCGGTTTAATAGCGGTTTCAGCGTTTAGTAGGCCGGAGGCCTGTCGCCGATTTTTAACATCGCAGAACATTCACAGCATTTTGCGGTCTCGAACTCGCAACTCACTGCTACAATTCTGTCTCGCCGATTCTGACCAGAAACTGGCGCACAGAGCTGGGATCGAACCCGCGCTTCTCTGCGACAATCTTGGTTCTCTGAACTTTATGCACTGGGCCACCCTGCTACATAAAAGACATTTAAATACGCAGCGAAAAACAGCTGCGAAGTAACCAGGAAAACAATAGTTATAAATTGTTAGCAATTTGTAATGATCTTAAAGAAATCAGATAATTTGAAGCAGAGCTACAGCTTTTTCAAGACCATTAAATTAACAGTGACATTGTTGGGGATTGAACTGATAACGAATTTGTGATTTTGCGTTAGAAAGAGTTAGACGTGACCTTGTCCAAAATAAGAAAGCGGATTCAGTATCGCGTGTGCCGTGGATATGTATATAAGGTACGTCTTGTGTTGATAGGATTTGAGGAATAAAGTGAATGTTAGTTATAGAGTTATCTATGGTTTCCATCTGTGTATACTTTTTGTAAATATTTCAGTAGCATTTATTAATAAGATTTTAGTCGTGCTGATTATTAATCGGATATGCATGTTTAGATTAATACCTGGTTAGATATTTATTTGTTCCATTTGTGTGTTTCAGGAGTCTCAGAAATAGCTCAAATCTCAGAACCTCAAGAATAGCTCAAGAATTTCAGCAATAGTCTCGAAAGTGTCTCGTTTCTGGTTTCGGTGTTTACCAAGGCTTGGTTTTAATCTGTAATAAAGATAAATCAGAACTCGTTTATCACTTGAGCCAATGGGAAGTACCTATTCGATCACAAGGCTGAACAATGCAGGGACGAAGATGGCTTTATTCATTTTGTTGAGTGCGTCCCTAGCAACATAAGTATAGATGATTAGCAATCATATAAAACATTCTGGGCATTCTCTTCATGAATTACTTCAAGAGCGTTCAAAACAAGTGAGAAAAAATGTCCATAAATCTTGAATTCTAAATCAGTTCTAATGCTAATTCTGGCAGACATTTACTAAATTAGATTCTAGGTAGCGGATGAGTTCGTAAAAATTCTTCCTATTAGTTTAAATAAACTGGGTGGTCAGGACAGCGTGAGCTCTAAGCTCTGCCGAGAGATGGTAACGCAAAAAAATATAACTCAGTACTCACTGCAGTGAGTGACAGAGAGCGCATTTTCTCGTCGACGAAAACGTGAAGTCACGGACAGAAGGACAGACAGACGGACATGACGAACACAATAGCGTCTTTTTTCCATAAATGAGAAAATGCGTTAAAAAGATTATTTTCTTGAGATTGCCACCAATGATTGACCCAATAAGCCTCTTTAACTTCATGTACAAGGAACACAAGGAATTAAATTAATTTTCGATAGTATGGGAACGACAGTGACTAGAACTATGGACTAAGGTCTCGGGTGAATGATATAATGTTTGACTTTGTTTATAATTTTTTCGCCCTTCCTTTATTGAAGGTTTCATATTATCTGTAAAAAATATTTTCTGTATGTTTTATTTTAATAGTTTCATTAATTTATAAACAATGTGTTTCATAACAAAATTAGTAATTCTGACCTTTCTGTCCAGCATGCCCACCATGCCCGTCCACGTGCCGTTCAACTTGTCCCCCCACTGCTGGTCAGGCGTCGGCAACAAGTAATAACTGCCACAGGAAATAGCAAATTCTGGATGAACGTAATGAATTTGAAACTAAAAATTATGCCAGTTATAAACGTTATATTCTCGTGTTTCCTTTTATTAGGATAACGCTATTCGAGACTGTAGGAATAAGTTGAACTAAATACTAATATTATGAACAATGTCACTAGGTAGAATTGAACAAACACAACAAACAACGCTAATATAGCGTTGCTTTCAACACTGATAAATTCCTAGATGTGACAGGGATAAATTTTATATTATATTGATGAAGTTTGCGCAGCGAACATATCGATAATTTGGTACAAAATTTCCAAGAAATTATATTGACACTCAACTTTTTGCTTGCTTATATTTTAATGCACTCATAATTTACGGCATATTTGAATTAGAAAATATACTTTGGGAGAATTTTTAGCAGATTACCTACCACCACTTGAGGCGCTCCATCACCAAGCGGAAAATGGACACATGGCTGCCAGTGAAGGGAACTGGCCGCACGTCCACTAGTGGCGGCCACTGTTTTTAGCCAAGCGAAAAAATATGACAAACTTATGATAGAATATATAATATAAAATAATCGTGGTTCAAACGCTACTACAGAAACTTTAAATTTAATTTTCATTCAATAAATTGAGAGAAATAGCTGCGTACAAAAGATTTACTCTCGTCAGTCTGAAGACAGCCAAAAACTGATATTTTATTAGGAATTATGTGAGCAGCAGGACCGTAGGCAGAGTAAATTAATTGGCATGAACCTAACTTGAGGTTCGCAGCTCTGAATCGCTGATGCGCTCTTTGTTCCAAATCATAAGAGCCTGATTACTGTGTTCTTTCTCCCAGAAAAGATAATAAAAAAGTTGGAAAAGAGGCAGTCTGAAATTTGAAATTGGATGTTTGACGGACACGTCAAGCATTCATCCGATTTACCTTCATGTGAAATTTGCTAAACTGAAAAATAAACGGTTTGAACAAATTTCCTAAACTCTACTAAAAATACGTCACTACGACTTGCAGTAGTTTTTCCTGGTCCTTAATTCTAATCCGCTTTCAAAGCAAGGGTGGAGTTTAAGCTTATCTCTATGCTGGGGACATTCTAAGTTTCATGTAGAAAGCTCCAGTGTATTATATCTCTACGGTAGGCTAGGGATAAATGAAATTATTGAAGGCTAGAGCAAATTTAGGACTTAATTTTAGTCTGGAGACTGAAGACAAGCAAAAGGCGCTGGAGTTGTAGCAGGCTTTTCAGTGTGTTTGTGTCGTACTTGGAGATTTATTGAACACAGGACAATGGCAGATTTTTTGAGAAGCGAATTCCAAGTACGATTTAGAGTAAATTGAATTGTAGGCATGTTAGTAGATTGGAATCATTGCAGGATTTATTATTAATATGCGTCATATTTAAGTTTATATAGTATGTTAAAGTACGAATTAGATGTTTAGTTAGCATGAGCCACGGTAGGCCAATCTTCGGATGCAAATATGCTGGGCTTATCAAAAAATTTGAGCCATGCATGGCTTCATGTTTCACGTGTTGGCCTCAATTCATGTTAAGCTTCATAAAGCTTCATATTAGCCTGTAGTCATGCTGGGCTTTGTAATTGACCATGTAGCAATGCAGGGCTTTGATGTAGCTTGTAGAAACTGGGGTTAATAAATGCGTCGAGTCATGTTGGGCTTTGTTGTAGCCTGTAGCAATGCTGGGGTTTAAAAATGCCTGGAGTCATGTAGGAGTTATAATAGCCTGTAGCAATGCTGGGGTTTATAAATGCGTGGAGTCAAGTTGGGGGTTGTAATAGCCTGTAGAAATGCTGGGGTTTATAAATGCCTGGAATCAAGTTGGGGGTTGTAATAGCCTGTAGAAATGGTGTGGTTTATACATGTCTGGAGTGATGCTTCTCTACAGTCAAGCTTTTGCGTAATTGTAGGTGAATTTCAGAGACGAATCGGTCATTAATTCTTGACCATTGGCAACCTTTTGTGGCTCTCATGATGAATTAAGTGGCCAAGAAATGCCGCGTTTTGTTAAATCATGAACGTTGTTGTTAACATGACAGCTGAAAAATGTACCATAGTAACTTTACAATTAATTCGATTGAACTGAACTTTTAAATCGTGCATATGCCGTCATAAAGTAGAGGTCATCCTCGTCTCGCATCCGATGAAGAACTGTGATGATGAAATTTAAATGAAATCAAATAGAGGATGAAAGGTCTATAGTCGATCATTGACGAGTGAAACAAAGACCCCCACTTCATTTGGAAAGTAAAAGTCTGGCCTTGGGAAGTTTATAATAGAAAACGGCTGAGAATCTAAATATTTTTTTCAACACGCTGGAGCGATGAAACAAAGGTATCAGTAATGACCCTGTAAGTGAAGCTGAATGCTCATTTTACGCACACAATGATTCCATGAATTATTCTGGATACTGACGAGCTGGCAAACCAATAACACGACAGAAAAGGAATAAATAGTCTGGAATTTTGAGGTTTTTTTTTGTTATTGCTTCTAAAGTAAATCAGTCGGGTTCAGAAATAAACTATATATACCTTTTTGTCGCATTATCTTAATTTTCTTTTATTAAAATTTTGTATGATTATCGTTTAAAGGGCTCTGTCAGAACGCAATAAAATATAAATACGAGAATTCTTAATCTCAGTGTTTTGAGAGCTTGTTTAAAACATAGTTTTTACTTAAATTACGATATTCGTCTCTACGATCGAGGCAACTGGCAAAATTGCTCTTATTTTGTAGAAAAAAATACACCTGAGAATTTGTTTTCTTGTCTTTTCTGCACAAGTGTGATTTTACGAGAAGTTCATCAATGAATCAAACAAGGGTTATTTTTACATCTAAGGATTGAAAACTGATGCCCGTCAGATACAATTACTAACAGATTAAACGCTCCAGGGATCGAAGATGATCATTTCTCAACCAAGGGTGAAGATTTGCTCCCGTGAACAAATAATACTTATATAAAATGCAATGTGTAAATACATCGTCATACCTCATATATAAGTATGTATATGAATACACCGTCAGAGGAGACCGCTGATCGTAACATTTTTGTATTCCGGAGTATACAACTATATAAATATCGTAGTATTCTGTGTTTAAATAAAATATAATGTATAAATTTCGTAGTATTCTGAGTTTCGTAGTACCCCGCCGTATTCTGTACCCGTAGTATTCAGCACCCCGCCGTATTCTGTACCACGGAGTATTCAGTAATCTGTTCCAGATAATTCTGAGCGCCATGTTTACTCACGGCAGACACGGCGACGGTGATACAGCCTGGAGTTCTATGGAAGACCTCCAGCGCCGAGCCGTTCATTGCCACCGGGAGTTCCATGCCAAGCTTGAGAAGCTGTCTGTCTTTGCAGTGTCTGCGTGGTAGAAGTGAACGAAGAAAAATAAATTTACGTTCATGTTATAAGTAATATGATAGTTAAAGTATTATTTTAAGTGTTTAATATATATAATTGTATATAAAATCAAAATTTTCTTCACGTTTTAGCGCATTTTCTCATCTATGGAAAAAAGGCACTATTGTGCTCGTCATGTCCGTCTGTCTGTCCGTCTGTCCGTGACTTCACGTTTTCGTCGACGAGAAAATGCGCTCTTTGTCACTCACAGCAGTGAGTGCTGAGTTATATTTTTTACTTTTATCTACATTCAAATATTTATTCAACTATTAATATGAGAATAATTTTGTAACGATCACTAATAATATAAGGTTGTGATGGCATCAGCCTTTAACGATTAATCCCTTGGCAACTTGGCAAGAAATGAAACGCAACAAAAAAAACAAATCCACTCTATCTTATTTAAAGCATTTTCTTAGTTTTTAAATTCTTAGTAAACATTTTATTCAAGCGGACTGATGATTTTCAGTACTAAATCTTTGGTAACTATTTGTCCCATAGTCACGTTTAATTATTATGCGCCTCCAGACTTATTATATTTTTATCTGAACCTGAGGACAGGGATTCGTTGAATAAATGCTTGAGGGATAAGTAAGACTTCATCTCTCTAGAGAACTGTGGTACCTTGATACAGTGTCCCAATACATAAGAGTTATATTAGTGGTAAAAGGATAAATCGACGTCGACCGTTAGGTAAGGAGTAACTTTAACGCGAGTTACTTTGCAGCGTACTTGTTAGTTACTGTGGCTTTACGAAGGTTTCCAGGACAATTTTAGACTTCGTACCTCCGTTCACCGGGTACAAATTCTCCGTACACTTATGCTGTTTAAGCTTTCGACTCAGAGTCAGAGGCAAGCTCTCAGTGACACAATGGACTCATAGCTAACTATGGGTCTGGTGGTAAATACATGAGAATTTGTATCCACAAATTAATCTCGGACACGACCCCCCCCTCCCTCGGTGAAGATCGTCCTCGATTTTAATCAAAATCAAGAAAACATCTAGTTCAGAGCTTCCGGTCAATATCGCATCTCATACCTTAAGTAAAGTCGTAAAAGTTGTATAAGTGATTGATTAATATATGAGGATACAGTTCCTTCACTTAACAGTAAAAAAACGGAGGATGACACTTTTAAAATAACCGGTTTATCTCCAACGAAATTTAACAAAATCCGAACTGGGAATTTTGAACACTGTGCTATTTAACGCTACGTTCTTTGGCGATATGTCAAACAAATTTATGAATTAATAAATTCAGAAGCCATAATCGCAATCAATGGTTGGTTAATATCTTAGAGTCCTCATCTCTACTAAATTGAAATGAAATTCAAGTCTTAAAGTGCAAAACACTAATCATCTTTAAAGTATAAACGTTGCAAAAATTTGCTCTAAAATTATTTACGGTCTAATACAGTAAAAATAAAACCGTTTAAAATACATTCTGCGTTCATGTAACCAATGATATCAACATTTTAATTTCAAACTAAGGAAATTTTGCATTCGAGTAGGTAAACACACTAATTGTATCAAACCATATGTCATTCGCTGCCCTTTATTCAAATATAATGCAATATTTGAACAAAGAAGATAACACTTCATATATATTCAACCATTGTTCGAATTATTGGGCAAAATATAGAACATGATATTGTTGCATAGACATTGGCATAAATTACATATTTAGAGTTACCTATATTTTAGAATAACAAAGTGATATAGAAATGTTTCGCTGCCGTTATCCATGTTTCGTAACGTTTTCACTACTCCTTGCATGACAAATGTTTCTTGACTCTTCCGAGTAGAATTTCTCATCACGAAACGACTTCGTTATTCGAGTCTAGCATATTCACTTTTTACTTTGACAATCATTTTATCGGTATATACACTCGACAATAGTTGTTTATGATTATTTGCTCTTCGTGCTATTGAAATTCAGTGCACGTTATTGAAATTAATGTAATCATTACAATTATTTATAGCCTTTTAGCTCTTGCAGCTTTCGATTTTGTTTTAACTCCGCAAAATCGTGCACGACGTGAAATTTAATTTATAATGAACCTTTACTTCGTCATTATTTTACATTCATGAGAATTATATTTATATACATTTTTAAGCATTTAGGTAAGTCTTGGATACTCAAATCTTTCAACCTTTGAATTATTTAAATTCAATACAATACTTTAGCCCAATTTATCTAGCATTGAATGTTAAAAGTTGGAAGGTAGCAATTATTCATAATACGTATATCAACGATCGCGATGAAATGACATATTAATCAAGTCTCAAACCTAGATGATTACAATAGGAAATCGTTATGCAAAATGAATTGCTCATTAGACGTCAAATGTAAAATAGATTTTACTCGACTGTACGTCATCGGTTGTACTGTTATAGGTCGGTTACTCATTGTAGCATCGATGAGTATATACAAAGATATACATATAGATTATAGATATAATGACTGAATGTAATACGGGTTCATATAATCCATCATTAACAATGACCCTGTCTGAACCTTTATATGACGTCATAACAGTACACATCAATAATACGTCTGGTTCATCATTAGCTCTGACATTCATCAATGTACGCTTCGTCAATGCACGTGGCCGTCGTTCAAGGATATTTAATTTGTTGATTCATTAGCATTTATCGAAGTACGTATGAAACTTTCAGCGAAGCATTAAATGCGATGATGAATAAACTGTGGTACCTTCGCTGTGGTGCTACTGTGGTACCTTCGCTGTGGTGCTGCGGCACTGTGGTACTTACGCTGTGGTGCTGCAACGCGGGAGAGGAGCGGTTGGCGTCTGAGCGCTGAGCTGGAGCGCGGCTGCTGCTATGCGAGTTGCTGCACGATTTATTACGAGTTTAATTGCCGAACCGATCAATACGCCAATCCCACGTGCCTTTGATAGGCCATGAAAAACTATTCGAATCCACGATGAATAGATAACGATATTCGAGCCAACAAAAGCGTGAAATTTATTTCATTCACACCATCATTCGGTGCACTGCTATTGCATGGTGAATGGATAATGATGGATCAGACACCTCTAAGATTACAGATTTATCACTGGAAAAATGGCCTTTGAGATTCGTGGCCAGCTTTTTCAATAAGCCATAGACAGTTTTTGTGAGACCTCGTGTGGTCACCAAGAACACACATGCGTTTGATGGTTATTCATCCAAAAGGCTGCTTTCTCTGCTTCCCTAATGCAGTTTTAAACCTTATATATCATGGATATCGGGTTCAATGCAAGTCGATGAGGATCACGATTGCAAACTATAAGATGGTACAAGCGGAATCACACCACACAATATTGTAGCAACTTCAGGCAGATATCATGCATAAATTAAACACAAGTTCTCTTTGTGGGGATGAACGCGGCTAATAATAAAGCGAGGTGGCATGTAGAATGTTATTGGACTTCAATGATGCTATAGCAGGTTGTGAATGTTGTATTCGGCGTTCTTATGATGTGACCAGATGATAAATTAAGGCGATAAAATCCAGAGTCTTGCAAGAAATTGGCTATCACTACTAGGCGAAGATGAGAATATTTTATTTAGAATATGATATGTTGTTTATGCGCGAATAAAAGTTGGATGCGTGAACACTGAACACACGCGCGTTGGTTTTTCTTTAGCGATTGGTGACACAGAAGAATTGACACTTCTTAGGTTAGCATAAAATTGAACAGAGATAATTTTCAATTCCATTTTAGCAAGGAAATGTTCTGGTTGCTCCTGCAACAACATTATAAATTGTTCCTGTGTGCCATATCATGTTCTTGTGTCATTTTATGACAAACTTTTTATCAAATTGGAAAACTATTTGTCACCACGAAGGTCTCAAATCACGAGTGTACCTAAAAACGGTGAATTTTGCTAAAAAAATCTAGGACACTGACAGAACGATGAAACTTCCAGGATCTCTGCACAAGTTGTGCAAGAAAAATGGTAAGTAACGAACAGAGCTGGGCAGCGCTACTTTGAAATGTAGCGGCGCTACCGCTGCCGCTACATAACATAGTGATGTCGGCGCTGAAGCGTAGGCCTGATGTGGCCTGTCGCCGGGCGACACATGCCCTAAATGTAGCGGGCGCTACCGCTACACCCACTAGATTGTAGCGAGCGCTATCGCTACCGCTTCAGTAAAATGTAGCGCCGCTACAATGGCCAAATTGATTGGAAATCTTTAAAACTTTTATTGTTCTGCTATTGGGATTTACTCAAGAACATTTAATGATAAAAAAACATTTTCAAACTTATCAATGCAACTTTATTGCAAGTAACCTAACCGAACTAGTACGGGTTAGATACAGTAAACAAAAGTTACATTTATTTTTATGTTTTACCTTCCCTACATGGATATCTACTTTAATCTACCAATCTAAAAAATTATCCACATATACATATAAAAAATCAGTCTTTTATTTGTATATGTATGTGGATTATTTTTGAGATTGGTACATTAAAGTAGACATCCATGTAGGGAAAGTGAAACATAAAAATAACTGTGTGAAAATAACTGTGCGCAAACTGAAACATGAAAAAATACCTGGAAGTGGCAACTGGTAGCAACTTAACAGGTAACAACTAACATGTTGACACTACGTAGTAACAGGCTGAGGTTGCCAACATTACATCGAAATCTTTCGTAGTTTTGTTCTGTAATTTATATTATGTATGTATCATGCTGGTTTTTAAATAATATTTAATACTATTGAGTAAAATCTAAAGGCTTTACCTATAAATGTAGCGGTAGCGCTGTAGCGGCAAAACCTCGTATCGCTACTTAAATATGTACATAGCTGACGATTGATTGAGATAGCTGCTGGACTTATTGCCTGGTCCTTAATTTGCTAGGCATTTTAAGACTGAACATATGCTCCTGCATAGCTTCGTCTAGTCTGTTTTTGAAGATGTTCATACTCGGAGCGCCAACGATGTCATCAGGGAGGCCGTTATACCTGTCGGTGACTCGAAGCGAGAAGAAATGTCGCATGGATGTGTTCCAACGCTGTTTTTTTAGTTTATAGCCGTGGCCCCTGGTGTTGGTTCTTGTTTCAAATTCTAGTAATCCTTCTGGGACCTTGTATAAGCCATGAGTATACTTGTATATGTATTTCAATGAGGTCCCCACGCAGACGTCGATAACTGAGGCTTAGTAAATAAAAGTTACATTTATTTTTTGTTTTACCTTCCCTACATGGATACCTACTTTAATCTACCAATCTAAAAAATTATCCACATATACATATAAAAAACAGTCTTTTATTTGTATATATATGTGGATTATTTATGAGATTGGTAGATTAAAGTAGACATCCATGTAGGGAAGGTGAAACATAAAAATAACTGTGAAAGTAACTGTAAGCAAACTGAAACATGAAAAAATACCTGTAAGTGGTAACTGATAGCAACTTAACAGGTAACAACTATCATGTTGACACTAGTAACAGGCTGAGGTTGACAACACTACATCGAAATCTTTCGTACAGTTTTGTTCTGTAATTTATATTATGCATCATTCTGGTTTTTAAATAATATTTAAAACTATTAAGTAAAATCTAAAGGCATTACCTATAAATGTAGCGGTAGCGGCAAAACCTCGTATCGCTACTTAAATATGTAGCGGGCGCTACCGCTACATTGCTTTAAATGTAGCTCCGCTACCGCTACTGAAAATGTAGCGACCGCTACATGTAGCGCGCTACTGCCCACTTCTGGCCTAACGAGGGGATGCATACCTGGCTGCGATTTCTTCAGTTCGACTCGCGATGCGTAACTTAAACGAAAAATCGATTGGCAGTTCGCCCAGCTGATAGCAGTTAATTACTTTATCCGTTTTGGGTACATAGTTTATTTCCCCCATCCCTTGTCTCAAATTATATCGTTTCAAATCTAAGTTTACCTTAGATTTGACTCTCATTAGTTCCACAAAATCAATAGCAGTTTTATCGAACTTTTTTTTCTCTCACATGGTGCGAAAAGCGAGCTTGAAAACTAAACTTCTAAGCAATAGGTAATTGCCGACACAGTCCCGATTCGCAAAACTTACATTTCAGCACAATATGAAGCTGTCGTACAGACTATATAAATTCGAGAATCCAGCCCAGAAATTAGAAAAAGTTTCTCGCGAACTGGAACCATCGCATAAAATATACTCCCATTCTAGTACAACGTATACCTGAAGAATCAAAAGTTCATGGAATAAATTAAACAATGCAGGTCAGACTCGTGAATTTTTTATTTCAATGCTGGCAATGAGAGGCGAAAAACTCATTTTCAGAGACGATGCCAGGACATGAGGATCATATTGCACGGAGCCGCCGCGCTCTTTGGACACGAGTTCGTACTCTTGCTGCCACAGAATCTGCGTCCAAAAAATTGACATTTAAAAATCGCATAAAATTTGCTCTAGGTGGGAATGAAAATACGAGCTAGTATGTTTTACTCTGGTGAAAACGATCTTTAGCTATTCATTTGGTAATATGAAGAAAGAACACTTGAATATAATAATAAGAAACAAGTAACATTGAGTTCAAAATTAATAACAGTAAATTATAGGTTCTGGAAGCCAAAAAATCGAAAATAATACACTAGGACCTGGCAAAACTCACCCGAGGGCAAGGTTTCTCTTCCAATGATCCAGGCTTAAAGCAAACACCGATGATGTCACCGCCATAAGCATCGTGGAAGATCAGTGCTATGGAGCCAATGCGGTCCTGAAAAATCGGTTTTTATTAAAGTTTTTAGGCGGTTAGCCTAAGTTATTCTTCATTAATACATCACCGCATTTGTATAACACCTGAGACGTTTCAGGAAATAAACCCAAGATATATAAACCACATTGTAACACAAGTTAAAACCTTCATAAAAAAGATTCCCCATTGAATTACGCTGTACATACACGTTCGATTACCTTTCGTTCCAAACAACAAAATGCAGACTTACTTTGAGCACCTGCAGCAAAGTAGTGTAGATGTTGACTTCTGCAGGAGAGCGTGGCTTACAGATGGTCTGTGTTTGGTCCTCGCAGGTCATCCTCATTAGCTTCACTTTTTTGACATCAAAATTGAGATTTTCTTCATACCGGTAAATATGCTCCGGGTTCAAACGAATAACCATGTCGAAGTATGATAACGATGGTTGAAATAAAGACTGCAACAAAGAAATATATGTAAGCAAAATACAAGAAAGAATTTGAGACAGGTATTTGACATTAAAAAAGCTGACGGTACAGTATTCGACATCAAAGGCTTTTAGCACGGAACGTGCAAATATGTTACTTGCATATTTAAAGCAAACGGCAGTGGCTTTATATCAATCTTTAGGATTTACTTTCGGCTTTTGTAATAAAAAGCAGATTTTAATCTACACCAAACTTCAGTCTTCATTAACACAAGATCGCAAGAGAACAACTAACTACCGTGAAAAATTGGAAAAAGTTCAGTTTCCAACATTCCGTGCAAGAAATCAATTTCGAACCAATCTTTGTTCGCTCAGTTGCCCATAACTAGCATCTCATTGGCTATCATTGGAAAATTCTTCGAAAATTTTCTTTTGTGCATCACATATACGGTATGTCATAACATTGGCTGCAGCTATAGTAGGCACAAAATAAAAAAAAATTGTAGATAATCTACTTGAAGAACAAAACGAATATGGTTGCAATTGTACATCAGGGAGCAACATGCATGTTAAGAGTCAACTCACAGCGCAGTCGAAAGCAGGATTAGCACAGTTGTCGGTGTAAGAGGAGAGGCTCTGCGTTGCAAGGAGTTTGGCGAGAGCCAAGACGTGAGCGTTGGGACTCTCACGGCTACAGTGAGACACCAGCCCATATCTGTGATATAAAATCAACGTTGATTAACATCAACACTTCCGCGCAAGAGCTTCAAAAACAGGCTGCCAGGAATCGAATTAGGTTTTTGTTTGCCAGGCATTATTTATGAGACAATTAATACTACTACCTCCTTCATGCTTAGTACCTCTCTTCTATTATCGGCTCATTCAAATTGCAATTTTAATCTACAAATTAAAGTAACTACAGCTACGATAGCGACGATTAACTCGAGTACTCGACTCTAGAGAACTCATAATTTTTACATGAGGTGCAGTGGCCTGCACCTGAACTTAATAAGAGTTACTATAGCTATGATAGCGATGAATGTCTGGAGTACTAAAGTCTATAAAACTCGTCGTTTTTACAGTGACCCTCACCTGAACTCAAGGGTGCTGCGACTGACATTCTCAATGCCATCAGCCTCGAGCTTAGCAAGGCTTCCTCTCACGTCATACGGCGTCACCAAGAACAGCGGCGGCAAAGTCGACCGCTGATTGTTGAAGCGCAGTTGTAGTTCGCTCATGTCCACAGCTACAACACAATTAACATCATTTGCAAAGATTCAAATGATCCCACAGAAAAGAAAGCTTTCAACCTCAATAAAACATTAAATGCTAATATTTTCAGTTATGGAACTTATACATTAAGACCGGATTTAGTTGATCCCTGAATATTTATTAGCGTTTGAGTACAGCAACACACCATGAAAGTTCTCTCCGACGCTTAAGAAGAAAGGAGTTGTGAGGAAGTTCGTGTTAGCGAGCAGAGCGAGGAACCGCAGCAGCCCAACCGCCGGTGTGTGTGGCACCTGAACAAGAGTTACAGTATTACAATTTGCATTACACAATGAATGCAAATAGACAATTTATCAATTAGACGTAATCACGAGGTAACAATTAATGTGTGGAAGTTCATTATTAATTAGACGTTATCACAAGGTAACAATTAATGTGCGGTAACGAGAAGTTCATGACAGATAAATGAAGAAGTGAATGCTTATTATAACTCACGTCGAACTGTCCAGGGTTGAGGTAGAGTTGAGCCACAAGGAGCTGGGTCACGAGGCAGGGCACGTGAGGCTCCAGCAGATGACAGCTCAACCAGCGGCGACACAGCCGCACGGTGCCGCTGTACGATGAGTACTCACCCCCAAGACTGAAATAAATACTCATATCATCAGTTTGCTCAAATAGCAAGTTCGCCGAGAATTCAAAGGCAGGGAAAACGTCAAGTAAATTCTCCATTAATTTAATTCGATGACGACATGATTAATTTACGGTACTTGGCGTTTTCTTTGCTTCTGAGTTCTTGGCAAGGCTGAAATATTTAAGTACTAAAGACTCAGAGCTTCGACACTCAAATGGTCAAGGATAGCAGACACAAATAGCTTTGAAATGCCATGTGGTGAAAGGAAAGATAACATTTTCGTAATAAGACAACTTCCATTTGGGATCTGTGTAGAGGTGAGCCGAGCCTCTGAAATTTTTTTCTGAAATGAACATTGAACAGTAAGATTTTATACATCTAAATACGCATCACTTGAACAAAATTATTAAAAAGCTAATGTGAAGCAAGTTATCCTTGATTGATTTCTATTTTCATTGAAGCAATTAGGGTTTAAGCAAAAAAATACTAGTTGCTGTAGCTAAATCTAAACGTGGCAATTCCGAATTCCAGTTAGCCATACCACCCAAAAACATACGAGTACCCAGCATCACTCAATATCTGAGATCACACGGGCTAAGGAAGCTCGGGTGTTGGAAACAATCAGAATACCAAGAACCACTCACCCGCTGAGAGCTGACACGATCCTTGGAGCGACGGTGGTGGCGATTTGTCTGGCTACGGAGGCAGGGGTGTCTTTGAGGCTGTCATCTTCATCGTCTTCTTGTTCTCCTTCGTCAGCACCCACCTGACGCAGCAGCGCCACCTCGCCCTGGTAAGTCACCTGCACCGCAAACACCCACCCACGCTGCGCAGGGGAAAAGGTAAATAGCCTATGAGGTGGCTTCATAAACGTATCTGCAAAATACCTGCTCCACAGCCCTAAAAATTGAGGTGAGAGAACCACTTAATAATATTTTTTAAAAAATCTCCAAGCTGACACAACTCAACATAAAGGACCATACTTACCATATAGGATGGAAATATCTTTCAGAAATAGCAAATCTATCAATAATTGTTTGCATTTGAGCAAGTTATTATACTATCATAATTAGCTTTAGATTTGCAATTTATAATATATACAGGGTAGCAACAATTAATGAAAATGAAGTGTAGGTATTCAATTGATGAAAACGCTAAAAAAAATAACATCTCCATGACTCCAGGAACAACGTGTAATAGCCTTTCAGAATCCCTGAATACATGGGCTTCTTGGCAACTACCCAGGGAAGCACAATGCCACCCAAAATATCTATGAGTAGACGCAACACTCACTATAGCGACGAGTAGGTGCGAGGCAGTGAGGGTGGCCGTGAAGCCCTTCTTCAGGAGCTGCTTCATCATGTGGCAGTGGAAGCCGCGCTTCATGACGTTCACGCGCTCCAGGTCTTCTGGCCACTTGCCGCTCCTTTCCAACGACACAAACACTGACGAGAAAGTTGATTCGTTAGAAATGTTATATTTTCACTTAATGAGGCGAATTTCGAACAGGTCATGGTATGGAAAGAATACACATCTAGTAGTGTTATCAATATTCAAGTGATATTTGGTGTTTTAAGACAATAGAGATCATCCATAAATTGTCTTAAATACTGAAAATTTTGATGGAATGCATAAAAACATGAGATATTGAAATTTTTTGGGTGAAGATTTTAAATACATTTAAAATGAATTGAAGGGGAAAGACAGTTCCGACACTTGAAAAAAATTAGGCAAGACGTGACGTACCGGTATCTGTCAAAATACTAATGAAACTAGACGAGATTGCAGCATATACATGGTGATTCATGGAAATTTCCCGATTTGAAAGCTCAATAAAAAAATAACTAGTAAAGATATCATTACAATATAAATTTTATTGAAAAAAACATAACCTAAAATTTTTTATCACTTAGTTTTATAAATGGCATCGCACAAATGACGGCCCCCATTGTCATGGATAAATTGGCCCACATTTTTGAAGTTCCTGTCAACTCGCTGAAGCTTATTGACCGGTATGTTGGAGATGGCTTAGCGTACTATGTTCTTCTTTAAATGAGGTAAGGCCCTAGGACAGTCATTGTAAACAATTGATTCAAGATAACCCCCATAAAAATCAAACTGAGCCAAATCGAGGGATCGGGCCGGAGAAAGAAGGTGACTTGGTAAGGAGATAAAGATATAATGGAATGGCTATTAGAAAAGCCCGTCTCAACAGCAAACGCACGCTGCTCACTTATCCAATGCATAGTGGCAACAGACTAGGTGGGACAAAAAAGTCATGACCTTGCCCTTCATATGGAATACTTCTCAACAACATCTGGCTTCGCGGAGCGAAATACAAAACAGGAAGTTTATGTGAATCACCCTGTATATAATGCTTTACCATTTAAGATCATACCTTCGATCGGATCAGGAGTTTCCGCTAATTTGAATGCCTTGGATTTCTGAAAAATGAAAATAGTGAAATTAGCACGCTAGCTCTCGAGGTAAATTTTAAACTCAACTTGTATAAAGGGTGTTCACGATCTATTTAGAATTTATTAAAACCAAAGTCAAAGGGACTGAAGATAAATACTTAATTTCAATATACGATCAATTATTTGGCGAGTTAATCTTGTCGATAAATCAGAAACTCGGACGGATCTGATGCAGACAAGCATTCGATATTGGAATAAAATTGTTCTATAAATTATAACTTCATTTAAACTAGGTGTCAAACATCAACAAACATTATCCTTTGTCATATGACAACGTATTGACATCAGTTGACAATGACAATGTCGATTTTAGGAGTCCACTTGAGCTCAGAAGTAACGTAAGATTTCATGCATATGTAACCCATATGGCGTATATGTACTTCCAGTGATATTAAACTTGATGAGCTCGTTAGTTTCAAACCCTGAACTCACAGGCAACTGGGGATCAACACGAGGTCTTGGGAAGACCTCACATTGCGCCAAGACAGGAGCAGAGCTCGCGAAGCCCGTCACTGAGAGGTTAACATCGAGCGTTCGAACTTGGCTGCACAGCTCATCATATGCTTGTTCTGCCTGCATGCAGAGCGTCTCGCCCGTGCTGTACCTGCCACACAAATACATGTGAGAGTGTCTGCCATGTATAGGGTGTGATTAATTAAAAGGAATTTATTGAGTAATGGTTTTTATTTGAGACCAAGCTTAGAAATGGACATTACATCGATATGGTGTGATTAAATAAAAAAGTATATGAACGTGATTTTCTTTATTTGAGATGAAGATTAAAGGGAAGACTCCCTTCAAAAGTGTCTGTTAATAAAAGGTAATTATATTCGTGATGCAAAGATAATCATCGTTAGAGAATAAGCCTAAAAAGTGTGTGAGAAGTCAATCAAGCTTTAAACATTCATACTATCACAGTGAAGACCATTGGGGACCATTCTAGTTAAAAAAATATCTAATTCATAAAAGACTCAATTTCAATACGCATGAAGCAATTAATTTATTAGGCCTCTTCAACAGTGAAAGTTATAATTAAATGCAAATTAAGAATGAATTTTACATCCAATAGAATTCATTTACTTCATTACTTTCCTGTAAAATTCACAGAATTGTACATCCAATAATTGAATCGCTATCTCTAAAATCACCTCGTTGGTCAGCACATTTCCGGATCACGGAAGTGTATTTAAACTGCAGGATTTTACAGGGATAACGCACGTGTCATAATTATAAATGAGCTCACCTGACGTGCTCATCGATGGCCGTCGGTAAGCGCAAGACGTTCTCCAGCTTCGGGCCGACTTGGAACACGTCGCATCGCGGGATCATCATTAGCATTTATCGAAGTACGTATGAAACTTTCAGCGAAGCATTAAATGCGATGATGAATAAAATCAAAATATAATCAACAATAAATTTATTGATAAAAATAATAAACTCCAAGCGCACGCGGAATCAGAGAAGAAAAAGTTGACGCTTGTTATCGTGTATTTTGAATTTTTTGTTTTATTCTCGTAAGGTTAATAGTCAGTTAAGTTTTGAATTAAACGTGAGCTTCTTTGGTTTTTAACCTAGCTGTCAATGGAGCAGATGTCCACAACGTTTCTGTTTAGCTTACAAATAAGATTTGCAGCTTCTTTGCACCCGAAATTCACGTCAGTTTGCGGCTGAAGCAAGACTGAAGTTGTGCTGTGGTACCTGCGCTGTGGTACCTGCGCTGTAGTGCTGTGATGCGGCGGTGCCTGCGCTCTGGTGCTGCGACGCTGTGGCACTTACGCTGTGGTCCTGCGACGCAGCGGTACCTTCGCTGTGGTGTCGAGGCACTGTGGTACCTTCACTGTGGTGCTACGGCACTGTGGTGCCTTCGCTGTGGTGCTGCGGCGCAGTGGTACCTTCGCTGTGGTGCTGCGGCACTGTGGTACCTTCGCTGTGGTGCTGCGGCACTGTGGTACCTTCGCTGTGGTGCCGCGGCACTGTGGTACCTTCGCTGGTTCTGCGGCACTGTGGTACCTTCGCTGTGGCACAGTGGTACCTTCGCTGTGGTGCTGCGGCACTGTGGTACTTACGCTGTGGTGCTACTGTGGTACCTTCGCTGTGGTGCTACTGTGGTACCTTCGCTGAAATGAGCTCACCTGACGTGCTCATCGATGGCCGTCGGTAAGCGCAAGACGTTCTCCAGCTTCGGGCCGACTTGGAACACGTCGCATCGCGGGATCTGGAGATGCCTGTGCACAATATACGTAGAACAAAGTATAAGCCATAGTTCATACAAGGGAATTGAATTTCTAACTTAAAGATTGAGATAAATTATTATAACGAATAAAATCGATACATAAATGAAAGAATTTTGAACGCAAAATAATGCGCGAATTTTTTTGCAAATACTGGTGTTACATGATGAATAGGAGTAGTAAACGAATCCTACACTTCCCTCTAGGTTTTATTAGGTCAGTTATTTATCCAGCAATTCCCTTCAGACGTTTTCCCTTCTCAATGGTCACCTGGACAGTCACTAGACAACATATGCTTCACCCTTGACCAACAATTATTATATTTACAAACGACGCAGATCACGGACATGGAAATACATCACTTATTATGCCAGAAATACTTTAGAAGGCAAAGCGTTCTAAAGTATTTCAGGAACGCAAAGTATAAAGTATTTAGAACGCAAAATATGTCCAGGTGCTACAAGCACCTGGACAGCAAATGCTAGGCTAGTTTGCCCGGTGTTCAATTTATCGCTAATTCTGCCAGAAGTCCTTTAGAACATGAACCTCAATGGTCACCTGGACAGCAGATGCTTGGCTATTTTGCCAGGTGTTCAATACATCACTTATTCTGCCTGAAATACTTTAGAACACAAAGCTCAATGGTCACCTGGACAGCAGATGCTTGGCTATTTTGCCAGGTGTTCAATTCATTACTTATTCTGCCTGAAATACTTTAGAACACAAATCTCAATGGTCACCTGTACAGCAGATGCTTGGCTATTTTGCCCGGTGTTCAATTCATTACTTATTCTGCTCGAAGTACTTTAGAACACAAAGCTCAATGGTCACCTGGACAGCAAATGCTTGGCTATTTTACCCGTTGTTCAATTTATCGCTAATTCTGCCAGAAGTCCTTTAGAACACAAAGCTCAATGGTCACCTGGACAGCAGGTGCTTGGCTATTTTGCCAGGTATTCTACGGCAGTCGCCGGCGCCCTCGCTACCGTCACCGAAGGCGACAGCCTCGCATGCCGTGCCGTCCCTGAAGCGCCTCAGGCTGCTCAGCTCGCCCCACAGATCTCGGAATGCTGCTGGGTCGTCTGCCACGTCCTGGAAATATCAGAATTTAACGAAATTTATTTCTCACTTTCAACAGTAAAACTGAGTCTAATGTCCTGCCTCTGAAAGTCTGGGTTTCTATTTTCTAAAATTCACTTATATTTGTTTTGGACAAAGCGGCTGCTTCATTCTAGTGTTATTCTATTCAGTTGCGCTGTCGTTTTTTCTATATTTTTGTTATTAAATTAGGGCAATCAATTCGTTACAAGTAGGTATAAAGTTTGAACACTGAACTCGTGTCACCATGTAAAATGCAACAAAACTACAATACAAGTTCAAAATTACAATAAAAAGTGCAAGGTAATATATGATACCCGGTAGTACTCTGTTTGTTAAGAGTGCTAAAGAAACCAAAAGTTTGTACTGTAAACACTGTGCGAGGAAGAGATGTAATAATAAATCTTGAAAAATAAGAAAATAAATTCGCATTCAAATGCGAAAAAAGAATAAAGAAAACAATGAAGACAACTTTTCGACAATACACAATAATGAAATAGGACGCTGATTAAAAATTTAAACGCTTATTACTTTGATCAAGAGACTGAATGCAACGGCAGGATCGAGCCGCAGGCCTAGCAGCATAAACTCGGGATCTTCAGGAGGATTTTCGTCCACATCCCAGGCTTCATAAGTGACCAATTGAGGAGCAATAAGCCGGGCACGCCCAGTCAAACCCTTCTCCAGTACAACGATCACGCCATCAATAATGGGATGCATTTCACCGACGGTCGCGTTTTCGTCGTCAGTGTTGGACGGCGGCGAGAAAAGCGAGGGGTGAAGCTGGTTCACCAAGTGACCAGCAGTGGACGAGTTGGCCGAGCTATAGAAATGCGTCAACGTTTCCTTCGAGATCCTGAAAAAATTTTTCATTATATGAATTGCGATAATAATAAAAAATAAATGTCAGCAAAAGTGGGGAACATTCAACTTGAAGTCATGTTATATAAGAAATTGACAAAATATCCACAAACTGAACTACAAACTAAATCATATTACAGCGGGAAGAAAATATAGATGTGATATTAAATTTTCGGCGTGAGCAAGCAATTACCTTATAAAAAGACTCTGGTCGAAGGTTAGATGGAAATCTGTTCTTTGGATGAAGAGGCTTTCGAAACTCTCCCGAGAGTCGGAAGAAAGCACTGTAAGGCCAAGCTTGGCTTCTTGCTGAATCTGCTCACAATAAACCGATATAGTTTAGTCTAATGTATAAGTACCATGCATGCACAATTTTAACAGGGAGTCTTATATGTAATTTAGATCCGAGATATAGGTATACAGAAAAAATCTCTGAATATTCAGGAGCTCGAATAAACAAATCATCAACTGCTCTTTCAAAGTACAGAGCAGTAAAGTAGGATTAAGCTTATACAACATGAATTGGCGATTGACAATAGTAGTATACCTATACCTAGTTTTCTCATATATTATCAACCATCATATTAATCATAGTAGATCTAAGTCTTCCTAAACACTGACCTGGGAGAGTATATGTGGTGACACAGTGGACGTGAGGTTAAGATATCCTGAAGGATCAACAAAGACGACCTTGTAGTGGAGGTGGTGCCCGGCGACAGGCAAGACTGTGTTGGCGAAGGGGTTGGCGGGCGCAGAATTTTTGTTCAGTTCGTACAGGCTGACGCCAGTTTTATCCCAATTACATTCATGCTCTGCAGAAAAAAATCATATGCATTGTGTGAACATAAATGCAGCACTCATATAGCAGAAATTGGTTATAACTCGTTCTTACATTTCATTGGTACAGTAAAAGTGACAACTGTTTGCTTACTGATAAAAACAGTCTGAAATTTGTCTCAAAATAATCATTAAATACATGAGAAAAATAAACCTAGAAAAAATGAAAAATATTATTCGATAATCAACATCCAAAACTAGTAAATATAGGGTAAGCATGAAATTTTAATAGAGTGCCGGCTTCAGGAAGGACCTACCTAGATAATTAAACCCCCAAAGTTGGTTAAATAACCATAAATGTAGGCTTACAGAAAGACTTATATTGATAATTAAGCTACATAACTTACCTAGATAATAAAGTTACGTAACTTACCTAGATAATTAAGCTACATAACTAAGCTTGGTAATTAAGCTAAGTAACTTACCTAGATAATTAAGCAAGACTCTGAAGACCTGATATGCGCTCATCTGAGCATTGATGCGTCGCAGTCGGTATAGGAAGAGCACCAGCATCGACACCACGTGACCCGACATCGAGCCTCGGCCCTGGTGGTATACAGAAATTCTCACCTTAAACTGAAAATACGATGAGCATCGAGGTACTGCCGAGATATAACGACAAACCTTTCCTTTAGTAACATTCATATTTATATCCGGATTTATTCAGCAAATTTCCATCTTGTTTGCATGAAGATAACTTCAATGTCATTTTCAATCTATTTATCCTTCAGAATCTTCATCAGATGAATAGATTTCCTTTGTAGTGTCTTCAGAAAAGCAATGTTCCCTTTGCAAGAACAACAGTTCGCGACCAAATCGTCTATAGCAGCAAAAAATTTCACTTCAATGCGTGTCATATAATCAATGAATGTATGTACAAATGAAACAATTGGCCCTGAACCGATTGCTCTGCCATTAAAACGATAGCAGTGGACACTGCGTTTACTAACGGATCAGCTGTGAAGCTAAAGCCATCAAATAGTCAATACCACACAAGTGGAATAATTTATCACAACAAATATTTCATTACGAAAATTGCACTGTACATTCACGAGGTACAAAGTCTCGAAAGGACAGTAATGAATTGCGACATTGAAGCTATCGCAAGACTGTGTAGCAATATATACTGTAGATATAGGTACGCAATTCAAAATTAGGATGGCATAACAGAGCCTCAACCACTCCTTAGTTAACAGCAAAAGAGGCATCCAAATTAAATAAAGAGAGAAGAAGTTTAGGTCATGAATCCTGGCGACTTGAGAACTTAGTTATGCATTACAGAATTAATGCTTGGTGATATAAACTGGATGAGACCAATAGTACCTATAGGTGTGGTTTTTTTAGTAATTTTGCAAAATAGCCATTACATGCGCCCTGATCTCTGTCCTGTTCACGTCTTGTAGATACCCAATCTTCGTCACAGTCCAGGTTACTGGCAAGCTTTGCAGCACCAGAATCTTTGCCGAGGCTAAATCCGACGGCAACGTGTTTAGGGTACTGGCAAAAACGTGTGCAAAGATTTTCTAAGATACCGAGAATTTTTTATCTTCTTAGCAGTTTGTCTTTTTCTTTACTAATTCAGTTTTCCTTTCTTCTAACCGTTCTTCCACATCAGCCAACTGAGACACCTCCTCTTGGCCTCCGGGTTGCAATGTAATATAAAATAAAAATCAATGTGCGCAAAAATTTTCGTAGATAGAAAGAGACGAACGTTACACTAACCTCATTGAGATGTCGCTGACGCAGCCACACTTTGACGAGCTTGACGGCCTGCAGGAGGCCTGGCATGGCCGGCAGTGTGCTCTGCAGGAGGCTGTTGTTGCTTGCCAACGCCAGGTCAATACCGCACAAGAAGTTGATGCCACTACACGAGACATTTCCTGCAATAACACATTAACTTCATCAATGCTGCAATATCAGTTATTAATAGCATGTATCAAACGTTTAATGACATATGAATACAGGATAACAGTTAATGAACAGGTTAAAAGTTTCATACGACCAGTCCTCCATGTAGCAATATAGAAACATAAATGAGAAACTACTTGACGCTGACTTCACCATTGGTAGACAACTTACCTTTAGTCTTGATGTTAAGCTTCTGTGGTGAGAACGCGTGCACCTTGAAAGCAGAGTCAGCAGGCACAGGCAGCAGCCTAATCTGCCACTTACCCGCACCTCCAGTCAATTTGGGAGTAATCTGAAGCAACATACAAATAATGGAAAGATGGTTTAGGTGTCTCTCTGTTTTTTATATAGAAGTAAATGAAAAACTTTCAAGCACACATTCAGAAGCAATGCAATCTTTGAAACGTGCATTGATTTATTATGACATCTACTCCATCCAGTTGCATAATATCAAGTTAAACCATAAATATTTTTGAAAATGAGTTGCTAATGATTTAAGTTGCTTGCTATTAAGTTAAACCATTTATATCTATGATAATAACTTACCAATAATACCGGTCGCAGGGGTTCATCGAGATGGCGACTCCAGTGCATTTGTGCCACCAGGGAGCAGCTCTTCAGAGACTTGGCGATGTGGGCTAAATAATGTGCACGCTTCAGGAGCCACCGCCCATCACGGTGATCACCAGCTTCAATGCAATGCTGCAGCAATAATACAAATGATTAGGAACAATTGAAGCCAAAGGTAGAGATAGCCAATTCAACCCCATAGAAATTATATTAACAAATTGTGCTCATAAAATAACTTCTCAACAGTTAGCAAGATAAAGTACCTAGGTATAGAGTTATTAATGTGCTGAATGCCATACAAACCACTGGTGGGTTTTTGCTGATTTCCATCTGCTGCAAAACGACACAACACATGGGCTGGTCTTTTATTAAAATAAACAGAATATTTAATTGACTCCCAAAAGTTGGTATTATTGGTATATTTATCACACATCGTGTTGATAATAAGATATACAGGCTTGAAACAATAGAAAATGTGTTTATTGTATTTGAATACCAGAGACAAAGCATATTTATTATTTTTAATTGGAGTGTTTAATTGGAACCTGAAGTGAATTGTACTAAGAGTCAGTTGGTAGTTTCAAGAACAGCATTCACCGTGTTAATAAATGAGCACAACAGAAAAACAAATGTGAATGCTTACATAAAGATAAGAAAAATCAATGACCTTTATATTGAGGAACACAAGTAAATATACCGGTATCACATGTTTTTAGGTAGACCCTACAGTTAGAGCTGAACACATAGATATATTCCTAAAGAATTAACCACAAATAGTACATAATATCCATTTTAATTACAATCAGAAACTTGCCTGTGGCACTTCAACTTTAAGGTCTATAACTTTGCTGAGAGTGGTGATGGTTCCATCAGCATAGGAGCCTGTACATGCAACACCAGCAGGTGGAACAAACTCAAATGTGCCCTGAACCCCAGGCAGCCAAGGCAGGGGGGCAGTGACTCCTTCATTTGAGTACGAAGACCAGTCACTAAACTGAAATAATTAGAACAATTATTTCCATGACAAAGACCGGCTATGGAACATGAAATTTTCCACAACAGTAATATAAAAAGCTGCATTGCAGGGATATATAAAATCCAAACTATACTCAAAATATTCCATTAATCTTGGAATTTTATCAAATAAGTAAATAGGAAATGGATATACGTACACACTCAGAGCATAATGACAACTTACTTTAACAGAAAAATATTGCTCAAAATTAATAGATCCTAAAGAAATAGCACACAATACTCACAGGAACAGCTTCACTTGCTGTGGGCAGAGCAAGAAGATACTCAGAAAACTTGCTGATCCATTGATCCAAAATCACCTTGTGCTTTGCTTTGATGGTCACTTCACTCAGGAGAGTCTCAAGCTGTAATGCATAATTACAACTCAACTTATGATAATAATTCTGACAAACATGAACAAGCTGAAATGAGAATTTCTGTGCACACTTCACAGGAAGTAAAAACAATATTCAATGAAGAAAAATTAGGCAACCTAAAAAAATATATTGAGGCAACCTTCTATTTCTTCATTGATTCATTGAGAAATAAAAGCACTTTAGGAAAAGCCATGGCTCAAATTAATTTATTAAAAGGTATTTTATGATCATTTCTATTAATTTTGACATTACTCAGCAAATACCGATAACTAATCATAACTAAAAATTTGAAAAATAATAAGTACTGGGATCATCAAGGAAATAGAAAATCATACCATGTAGGTATCCTTATAATGTTAATGATAAATTAATAACCTAGTGAGGCCCATGGCACACAGAGCAGGGCTTTGCTTTACGTTTTCAAAATGGTTCTAAATCTCAAGTCAAACTGGAAATAATTTAATAAAATTCATTCTAAAAATCTTCAACTAATTTCAATGACCTATGAATATATCACTCATATTTTATTGAAATCAGTGATACAGATAGCCAACAAAATCATTGTTTCTTTTAACACTGATAAAACTACTGCTGAACGTTATCGATCAAAGAAGGTATATTATTAGATGAGTTTCAGCCTTCCTGTCAATATTCCCACCTGTATTCTGAAGAGGCTATTATTATACAGAGCCTTTGTTTCCTTCATGAAGATCAACTCTTGAGTGGAAGGAAGATCTTCAACAATCCGCTGGTGTTTTGCAAGCGGCCCATCCTCTTCCTGAACAAAACGTAGTTATTTGTTAAAGAAAACAAATGAATAAATAAAAAAATTCATAAATAAAATTTATACAGGAATTATTTGAGCAATTTACAAGTGCCATTAAGTATTCAGAGCCATTTACAAGCCGCAAACTTATTTACAAGGTCCTGTTCACGTGCTACCCCAAATCTCTAATTTTACCCTAGAAACAGCACCATCAGTAATATTTGTCTTTACTTTAGTAGCAACTGAACACATGATAATGAAGTCTGACCTGACTGCAACTATGCAATCTTCAACAAAATGTTTTGGGTTGACTCCAAACCATTACCTTCTGCAGGATATTTTGTCCTGAGTGTTGAAGTCCAGCAGATTGCAGAAGTTAAAAATTGAATGAAATGACACATTTGCAAAATGCCAACTGCAATTTTTTCAAATGAAAATACATGATGTTAGAGGCTAGAGCCCTGAGATTTCATACCTACTGAAATTATATGATATTAGAGCCATAGATTATTTAAAAAAATAGGACTTTTCCCAATCTGCCCTGGGCGGTGTCCCGTAATATATATATAGTCAGATGGGGTAAGACAGGACCGAAATCACTAACAAGCCTGTAGCACCTATACCATGAATAACTAGAAAACCCTAAACCTGTCACAAGGTGCATTTATGCAATGGGCTTCTAAGCTACAACTCAGACGTTTTGCTTCTAACATAGTTTTCTGTACAGATTAAGAAAAGTGAGCTGGTCCCATCATACCCCATTGGGGTAAGATGGGACCAGGCTGGGGTAAGACAGGACCAACTGGTAATTCTTATGTTACAAGGTTTCTAATAAAAGTACAATTCTGATATTTAATATTATCCATCCAGGACCAACTGGTAATTCTTATGTTACAAGGTTTCTAATAAAAGTACAATTCTGATATTTAATATTATCCATCTAGAAACACATTATTTGATTAAACAACCACTTGTTACTGTTTTGTGTTGTGGGAAGTCATT
The DNA here is from genome assembly GCF_000764305.2 of Hyalella azteca. Lineage (NCBI taxonomy): Eukaryota > Metazoa > Arthropoda > Malacostraca > Amphipoda > Hyalellidae > Hyalella > Hyalella azteca. Next base: position 98,939 of record NW_025939980.1, read on the forward strand.
TCAAATATCAGTCACATTGGAGGTTTTGTCACAAGAAAACTTTGTTGACATTAAATGCAGCCATATGATCCATTTAGTCTTTTGAGCAAAAAATATGGATGATATTATATAGCTGGCATAGTTAATTAATGTCAGGCAGTGATGGTAGCAGGTAGGAATGCCAAGTATGTCTCAAAAGTTGCTCATTACTTGAGGTTACCTGCCTACATCCACAAACCTGGCCGAAAAATTTTTTGTCATTAGACAGAGCTTATTTCCTAAACAGGGTTAACTATTTTGTGACCCTTCTTCACATAGGTTTTCTTTAAAAATTAGCCAGAAATTCAATATTTGCAGAAGAGGGTTGAAACAAACACTGAAATGACAGGCAATGATTGCTCTAACATATTCTTTTGTCAAATTAAATTTAGTGCAATTAGAATGCACACCATGGGCAGGTCCTTTCTTACCCCATGGAGGCTGCGATCCTGTCATACCCCATTTGACTATACCCCGTCTAGTAGAAAAGGCCACAATTTTTTTTTTTTTTTGAGGTTGACATACACAAGTTCCATCAATAAAATTTTAAAGCTCACACCAGTCTGCAAGTTTTTAACTTTTTATTGAGCAAAATTTTTTAATATGGCAAATATTTTTTTTTTTTAATGCAGACCTTATCCTCAGCAAAACTAGGGTACTTTGCCAAAATATAATTTTTTAACATTTTTTCAGTGATTTTTAGGGCTAGTAAATGTATCATGTATGATTTCTCTATTTTCTCAACTTCCTTCATTTAATGCTACAGTACATAGATAGGAAAAATGTTGAAGTTTACACCGCCATTTCTAGGTAGTTTTGCAATACCTATTTCAAAACAGTTTTGATGTTATAACAGTTTTAAGCCAAAAAAAAGGACTGTCCCAATTTACCCTGCCAGTCCCTTATTACCCATATGATGGTATCAAATAATCTACACATATCAAGTAGGTAGTACCTAAATTTGTTGTTACAAATTACAGTTGTTTAGAAAGTAAGGCCCCTAGCAGGCTAGCAGCTGCTTGAATTTTTATAGACTGACACTGACTGGGTCTGGGAGGAAGAGAGGTTTTGATGCCAATTAAATCAGAACATTTTACTGCTTACCTGATGAATAAATGTCCGTTTTGTTGCTCCTGTGCTCTTCGTTCTATGAAGAGGTCTTGATGCATTCCCATTATATTGAGTTCCCTCACCATCAAACTCATCTACAGGGGCTTTGGCCATGTTCAGTTTGATCACTTTTTTCGTAGTAAAATTTGAAAAATATTCAATTGCAGTACACTAAACTATTTAGGGAGCTAACAAAAAACATATAACAAATAAGTTAGAGCTTTTTATTTGGCATTTGAAACGAGTAACGCAACCGCGACGTCACTGACCAAACACAACTTCGTACCTAGGTATAACACCCAATTCATTCTGTTCGCAAAGTTTCTCGTGACTGGGATTTAGATTATCAAGCCTGGAACATACAATTTTCTCAATCGCAGAAAATATAACAAGAATGGCAGTTTAATTCGCCACCAATTTTAATTATCACGCTAAACTTAACATTTTAGAATGTTTTCCGCGCCTAAAATTTTTCAAATCGAAACCAATTTTTACCAAATTATCTACGAAGCTATTTATCCACAATACACTCCACTCCTGCTATCGTTATAAGAACTATTTTCGTCCGTTTCCTTTTCACGTAAGGCGCAACGCGCAAAGTTTAAGTCACCTCTTTGCACGCTTTACTAACTCAGTGTGTAGAGCACTACCTGAAAACAAAGCTGACGAAAATAATTCTAATAGCGCTTGCATGAGCATATTGTGAATATATAGCTTCCTCTTTATTAGGTCAAAATCTGTTTCGATTTAATAAATTTGATGCGTGGAAAACATGCTAATACTTAGCATTTAGCGCGCTAGTTAAAACGAAGTGGATAAAATAAATCTTTCGTAAAATTATAAGCTTAATGTCAATGGATATCCCATTATTAATTTTGCCTTCATCGGTTTCGAATTGACAAACATATGCGTGTAAAACCTGTTATGGAAATTCGTCCCATAAGTGTCGATGTAGTTACCTCATTATCACACATATAGCGTTTCTGTTCGCACAATCGTGAACCAATTTACTTTTTGACATGATACTTTTCGGGCAAACATTATAGTCAATGTCTCGCAACATTTTCAACTAAAATTACGTCTTATTATTTAGATCTTGAACGTACATTTTTCAGCTTCATTTCACGTTTCATTGTTCTGTTCTTTCCACATCGCCAGAATCTCCAAACACGTTTCCAGCCAAGATAGACGTTATTATAAGGATACAATTCACTGACAACCAAGCAAACGAAATTTTTTTTATCTTTCCGCTAGATTGATTTTATACTCTAATGTTTTAAATTCCGAAGAACGGGAAATCAATAACAGTTATTCCGATTTCTTAGGCATGTAATAATAATTACAAACACCAAAAATTGCCCAGGCGTGGGAATAAAGGAAACAGACGTCGCTTGCGACGTTTTTGTGATATAACTGCCGATGGTCTTCATTCAGCCTCCGTTGTGCGTGGCAAAATTTCCTGAACAAAAATTTCCTTTCATGCGATTAAAATTTCAACAAAGTCGTTCTTAAATAAATTAGTTCAGCAGTGTCATTGTGTACAGTAATATAATAATTTTATTCAGGGCTTGTCTCGATGTTGTATTGCTCAACAGGAGCATCGATCAAATAACTACTATGTCATTATGCTGAAAGCGTATACAATATGGTAACCATAAAATCTTTGAGACTCAGAATTTGCTACACAATTGGTGTCAAGAAAAGCCTCGCAGTCCGCCAATCTCCGGAATTGTGCAGCTTGTATGTCAAACTTGCATGGAAATTCGTCTGGCGGGCCTTTTGACCTGAAAGCCAAAATTATTTCTTATATACTGGAATCTGAATAGGGAATTCGAACAATAATTTGCTTGCAATTCCTATTTTAAGCAGCCAGTTAGAGGATAATATCCAAATTTACATTTATTATCAAAAAGAGGAATCATGCGAATTCCTACAAATTTACTCGATCTTCAAACATTCCTTTGCATTTTCTTTTTTTATTTTGAGTTTTTTACAAAAAAAAATTTTCAAGCGTAATCTACCATTTATAAAATCGAATTTAATATTAATCCATGTTATGTGAACACTGTTACAACTTCATATTATATTATATTATATTATATTATATTATATTATATTATATTATATTATATTATATTATAAAAATCCTAGATGAGGCATGGACGCATAAGCGGCTGTACGTAGTAATCCGGCAATAAGTTCATGAAAAAAACTCATTTCAGGCAGAGATATTACCCCTCATGTTTTTTTGACATCGGTTATAAATCGATTACTTTTTGGTTCATTATATTAAAAATTATGCTGTTTATTCGGGTCTAATATCACCGTTTAATCGTTAAAATCATGTAGAATTAGAACACTTCTTTAGGCATCAAGGTCTGAAGGTCTTGGGACGCTCATACGTTGAAAGGCGATAGATGGCAAGTGTTCGGTTATCAAGACGACTAATGCAAGAAATTAATGAACCAAAATAGGGTTCAACACTTTGCAGTGTGCCTGTAAGAACTGCCAGACTATGCAGTGGTGTTCTACCGTATGACCAAAGATTTGTCATTGAGATCAATGGTGACTCTTGAGGTGCAAGTGACCTATTTGGTCCACGGTCTTGCATGCTCTTCAGATCATTGAGTGTTACGTCTATTTGTCCCAAATTATGAGCTTTTTTAACTTCTTCTAGAACATAACTTCAACCATCTTCAAATACGATTAGATTTTGAATACGCATTCCCTTCTTCAAAAATAAAATTCAACATTGTGAGCCTGTGTGCAAAAAATATTCCAAAATGGAATTTTTCTGGGCGTCCCAGCAGTTGGAGCGCTAAAAATTTTTGGTACGTTTCAAGATTATTTCAGAATTGAATTGATGCTTGCTTCTAAGGCCATGAAACAGAGTTGAGAGAGGTGTACTACCGAACAATACAGTGTATAATTTCCTCTGCACAAAACATTATTGGCTGCTGTCTGGAAGCTCGACATCCTGTCTTACTGATCATCAATCATTTTTCATCTCTTCATCTATTCTTAACATCCATATTGATTGGCCACTCCATTATTTTTACTGATAATGTACAGCATAAGCATAATATAAAAGGTATATATTCGAATAATTTTTTTGCGCGCGTGACGTCAATTTATCATATTTTTGTGCTCCCAATAAAATCAATAAATTATTAACATAAACTCGAGTCGTGGTGTATATAATATGTATCTCACCAGGAAATATATATTTGTTCGTACACCGTTCCCTATAAAAGTTTCCCCCATAATGAAATATACAAGAACGAAAGTCCCATGGGTTTCGTCCGTCAAGAGAAAGAATTATGATGTGATGATAGAAGAATTATGATGTGATGATAGAAGAATTATGATGCGATGATAAGAAGAATTATGAAGTGATGATAAGAATTATGATGTGATGATAAGAAAAATTATGATGCGATGATAGAAGAATTATGATGTGATGATAAGAAGAATTATGATGTGATGACAGAAGAATTATGATGTGATGATAGAAGAATTATGATGTGATGATAGAAGAATTATGATGTGATGATAGAAGAATTATGATGTGATGATAAAAAGAATTATGATGTGATGATAAGAATAATTATGATGTGATGATAAGAAAAATTATGATGCGATGATAGAAGAATTATGTTGTGATGATAAGAAGAATTATGATGTGATGACAGAAGAATTATGATGTGATGATAGAAGAATTATGATATGATGATAATAATAATTATGAAGCGATGATGGAAGAATTATGATGTGATAATAGAAGAATTATGATGTGATGATAAGAAAAATTATGATGCGATGATAAGAAGTAAATAAAATGGTGATGGAGTTGTCCTTTGAAAAGTTTTCATTGAAGGTACATTGAATTTACTTTGGTCTTTTCTTTGTTTTTAAATTCTTGGTGAATGACATTACAAATTTAAAGCAGGTACTGACGCCTAAGTAACAATGAATTACTGGTTTGAATCTCTATTTTTTACAAATGGACAATATATTTTGTATGCAGGATTTTGTTGAATATTGTGCCTCAAATCTTAAGAATCGTGGTCTTTCCTTCACAATCATTCAAATGAGTTACTTGCCTCATCAATTGCCTTAAGGATAACTTTAATAATCACGTAACCTAAACATCAATGATATATCTTTCCTTACAGCTATGAAAAGGAGAACTATAAAAATTAAATTATTCATAAAGAAAAAAGTCCGGTGGGCTTGAATCCACTAAAAACAACATAAATTATAGAGCATTTTAAATTAATGGTATATGTCTGTAACCAAAAAGCTTTGCTCGAAAAAGTTTGGCAAAATATAACATGTCAGCGTCCCATCCTGTTCTTGACAGTCATTAGTACAATAAATGAAGACGACCAGACACACTTTGACTGATGAGGAGCCGCTATACGCTTCCTTTTATCCTCTACATTTCAGGTTTGAAGCCAAAAAAATGTATCCTATAACCTACATATCCAATGTCTACTAATCAGTATTCTTTCATAAACAGTTTTGAAAACTATTCAATGTCTCGTAGAAAAAATGTCCAATGGCAATTTTCAAGTTATCAACATTACTTTCACAGTTGGCAAGCATGAAATATATATAATTACATATATTATATATTAGTTCATGTATTGATTTAATTATTATGGGGCTTAAAATTTTGGTTCTAACCCAAATAAATTTATGAATAAAATAAAAAGTGAATAAAATTCACTTCAAATATAGTCATGAATCGGAAATTATTGAAATTCAGGCTCAAGCAAGAAAGCTCAGCGACTCCATCAGCTTGACAGGCGTGTTTATGATAGAAGCATAAAGAAAATCTGAGTAAAAAACGTACTTCTTTTGCATGATTTATTAAGACAAGATCAACGTGATGCCGCATATTGTAATGCTCGACAGCGGCTGGTTTTTCCCCCACATATGAAACGCAATGTTCGTTAACTTACCGCACTTTTCGTGCAAAGATACCGGGTGTGGCTGTGAATGCGGGGTTCACGATTTAGAATATTTTCTTTGGCCGCTTTTTAGCGCATTTTCTCATTTATGAAAAATGCACTATTGTGCTCGCCATGTCCGTCTGTCCGTCCGTCTGTCTGTCTGTCCGTCCATGACTTCATGTTTTCGTCGACGAGAAAATGCACTCTCTGTCACTCACTGCAGTGAGTACTGAGTTATATATTTTTTCTGCTGTTCAGTTGAAGAAGATACCGAGTTCTGAAATATAGCAAAAATCTGTAATTGGGATATGTTCGTTATGTTCGTTATGATCGTTATATGGATATCTGGGTACTTGGCACAATGTATTTCAATTGAAGCTTCTGACATGAAAACAATTTTTTTTTCACAATGTTACGTGAAAGTTTGACAACTTCCCGAGTGTATCGAAGGTGTCATTCAGTTATTTATTTAGGGTTTTTTGCAGATGAATGATTTCCGTTATATTACTTCCAACAATTAATGTACAACAATCAGTGTAAAATTACGTTACAAGAGAAAAATATATTTTAATTTAGGGATTTATTTAGTGTATGAGTGTGAAAGTATTATATTTATTTATTATTTTATGAAAAAATTTGAAATCTAACCTGATCGATTAAACTATTCAGAATCCATTAGGGATAGGATTCATGATGCAGCTTAAAATCCAATTATTACCGGTAAGAAAGTAAAGGCCAAAAAGATTTACATGCTCTCCCATGCAGAATGGACACCCTTGAACAGACTACAAAGAGGAGGTTGGCACATTACTCTTCACCCCAAACTGATATTGTGCAGATAGTTCATGTATTGATTTAATTATTATGGGGCTTAAAATTTTGGTTCTAACCCAAATAAATTTATGAATAAAATAAAAAGTGAATAAAATTCACTATGCAGAATGGACACCCTTGAACAGACTACAAAGAGGAGGTTGGCACATTACTCTTCACCCCAAACTGATATTGTGCAGATAGTTCATGTATTGATCGTGTTGTAACCTAATCATCATCTGACAGAACATACAGGAAAATTAAATATTACTGATATAATTCTATGAAATTTTATTTCTCTCCATTGTAAGCAATAAACACTGTGTTAGTGTGCAGCGTTTTAGTGGTTGCAATACTTCTGTGTTATTCACATTTTTTATTAGAGTGTTAAAAAACTAGGTTTTTCAGCTCCTAAATTCGGTGGAATAATTGTCATATAAAATTAAACCAATTGCAAAAAATTTTCTTAGATGCGTGAAGCCGTGATCCCTTTCCCATCACATCATCCGCCTCTACTCATTCACGATTGTATGAAATAAAAAATGTGAGCCTCGGGCAATTTAGGAAGGCCACCGACGATGCTCTACTACCATTATTTTCCAATTTGACTCACTTATCGATATCAATTTAGGACGTTCAATCTAATTGTCTTACATTGAGGTCTGCAGGGAATGAGCCTCCGCACGATGACTGGCCGTGTGAGAATGTTAATTGTCATGGATGCTTGCTTGGAGATCCTGCTCAGCATATGATTGTTAAATGTGAGTAAAATTGTAGAAAATTGCTGATAATTACAATTTGGTGTTGTTATTGGTGTTGATATCTTAAAGCTTAGCTACAGGACTTTTGATTCTTGTTTGCTAGGTTCTTTTTAAATTTTAATTACAATCGGACAAATTTTATTGTTCATGTAAATACGGAAGAAAAAAATATAGCTCAGTACCCACTGCAGTGAGTGAGAGAGCGCATTTTCTCATCGACGAAAACTCGAGGTCACGGACGAACACACGGACAGACAGACGGACATGGCGAGCACAATAGTGCATTTTTTCCATAAATGAGAAAACGCGCTAAAAAGGAAAATCGTTCTTTTTGTTTGTTGTACATGCGTTTGTAAATAAGATTTAAATTCAATGAAGATTGTGCTAGTGATGACATGATAATATAATATGAAGGCAAATTTTATATTTTGGCTACAGGCTAAATTCCAATAGTATAGGTTAATTTCACAAATTGACCAACGATCAATTAAATTTTTAATATTTCATTTTATCAATACCACTTTCTTTACCGCTACGTAGTAACCTGCATATCTCTCTTGCCAACTGTGCTGGGATGAAACTACCTATTATTGAGGACATTTTGTATTGTAAAGCCGCTGCTTCTATAAGCCGCGATTACATATTTTTTAAACTCCGTCGTATTGAAGGAAGCCGACACAAGCTACAGCTCCGTAACAACCACGACCATGTCACGCCGTGCCAGAAGCCATACCATCCAGACCAGCCGTTTATTGGCCCATCTTTGTTGTTGCCAAAGCTCCACGATTTTAGGGAGACATCTGCTGCCTGCAGGGGCGGGATGGATAAGCTAAAGCCCTCCTACTTAATACATGTTTCTGACTCCAACAAACCAGTTCACCAAGATTATAACCGGGGAAATTAGCGTCAAAACATACACACACAAAAAACATCCTTGATACATCATGAAGCTGCCAGACAATTTTTCAGGAAGGATCATATAGTTTAAGGTGGGATATAGGATATGGATAACACGCAAAGCGGTAGATGAAAACAAAATTCAAAATGAAACTTCATTATTCTCGTCAAAGCTCAGACCTTGTATAGTTGAGAACATCGATTTTTGCTAATGAATCAGTTATGAAGAATATGTGTTCAAAAAAAGTTTCGCCAATTTACGCATAAGGTGATGAGTTTAATCATATGCGAAAATCCCTTCTTAGTGGAATCAAAACTGAGCTACGGGTTCATTTTTAATGGGTTGAAAGGATTGCTACTGAAGTTCTCGATTTCAGTCTCGGCCAGCGGAACGAATCGAGCGTGACGGGCATATGGATGATGAGGTTCAGAACGTATTTTCCTGTTATTGCGTAGCGTTGTGTGTGGTTTTCCCTTACACTGCACTATACCTGAGCCTAAAATTCAAATTTTATAAATTAAACTTCCAGAATTATTTTTTCAACAGTTATGTAATATCCTCCAACAATCGTTGAAATTTTTTTAAATAGCTTGAATTTTTGAAATCAAAGAAAAATAGAACGAAACACTGGGAGCTATTAAAACAAGCATTAAATTTAATATGTTAAAACATGGACGAGCTCTCATATCATTTATCTGCTGAAAAATATTTATACTGCAGAGAAACAATCTGTAATTTGATCCTCTTGAGTTTGGCAAAGGTAATTCGTAGGTGGTCTACAACTTACTAATCATTATAATGGAGGAGAGACCAGAGGAGACACTGAAGGAAAATTACCCTTAAATTGCTACCTTTTCAACACCAGACAGAAACTTGAGACGCCTTTATGGCTTGAAGTGATACCTTGTGAGCTGTCGGTGATGTTTCGTGGGAAAGATATATATTCATCAACCACATAATAAATGGTCGAGAAGAAGGTCTACTCACTCTTCAGCCTAAAGAATGTCCAGCCAAAATTGATATTTATTAATCATTCAACACATCATTTAAGGAAAATGTCAATTTATCTTCCAGCCAACACAATGTAGCGGGAGAACTAAGATATATCGGTAAAGCTTCAGGGTTTCTACCCGCGGGCCTTGCGAATGGCGGATGACATAAACTCGTGGAAATATTTCTATCGCTGGAAACTGAATTTAAAAATTTGAGAAATGGATTATCGATATTGTCAATAATCCAATAAGCAGATCAAGTTCGAAAAACCTCGAAATGAACATGTTAAAGTTTATGCCAAGCTAACGAGTATTCCGCGGCTACTTTCAAAGACGGACAAGCGCGAAAATTTTAATGTTTAATCGCTTTTTGTGAAGCGCTGCGGCTTAAACTAAAACGTACAGCGATACAGTCGCGGTCGATAGTTGGTCCGCTAAAACAAAGCCATGTTTTAGCATGTTTATTGTTTATTATCATGTGTCCAAATTCGATTTGAGACTGTAAATTGAAAAATACGCTGCGAGTGTTTAGGCAAATAATGAGTGATCAAAAATCATGCTCGATGGAAGATGTAGTATAGTGTCGCACAAGGTGCTTACATTTCTATAACTCCATTAGTTTACTGATCAATTTCGTGATAAATATGCAGCTTAAACTTCTCAACAGGCGTCATTTAAATCCTTATAGGTTCTCATCAGCATTTCAGTGAATATTAAATTTAAAGCGCTGTCATACTAGAGCTAATAGCGAGTAATGTTATAGCGATCACGAGGCTATTAACATTATACTCCATTTATTTGTACCAGTAAACTCACGGATATTTTTATATACATAATTTGTTCCCACAATTCGGCATACTTTAACATGAAAGTTCTAATATTTTCTTACGTTTTGCACATATTTCCTCGAATAAAAAGTTGATGAAGATCAAACAATTTTGCAAGATGCAACATAAAAATTACATTAGCAAGTGATGTGCAAGAATTACTCGTAGCATTTAGGTGTGAGATAACATATTACCGCCCTCTCACCGACCGCATTCTTATAGAAGGTCGCCGAGCAATCAGATCGCCGTGTTGCTTCCGAAGAAAACGGAGACATGAGCCTTCAATGACGAAACTTAGGGAAGAAACATCAATATTATAGTTCATAATATCAATTTATATTCTTTTTTAAGCATATACTGGAAATTCAAAGGTTATTTTAATTCTTTATAAGAATTTATTTCGTACCGGAATGATAAGAAGGTCAATAAGATGTCACAAAAAAAAGGAATTTAATAATTTTTTTGGAGAAGAAAACAGATGATAAAAATATTAGATACTGTTCAAAAATTTATATCAGTATTGCGCCCCAATCTTTACCGCGAAGGTCGTATGGAAAACTCAGAAATAAATCTGTCGAGGAATTAAACGTTAACCTCCTGCCCGGGTTAATCATCAAGGCTTGGTTAACCGACAATTTATCACGAAAACCTCCAGGCTAATGTCGCGTTAACCCGCCAGTGCTCAATGACAGGCGGCTTTGCCTCGATTAATCGTCGATTTTTTAGAGGCCAGCGAAAATTCGCCTGGTATTTTTAGCGCATTTTCTCATTTATGGAAAAAAATGCTATTGTGCTCGTCATGTCCGTCCGTCCGTCCGTCTTTTCGTGACTTCGCGTTTTCGTCATGCGCTCTCTGTCACACACTGCAGTGAGTACTGAGTTATATTTTTTAATCGCTTGTTCGTCGTTATGGAGCGCGTGCTGTGGTTTTCATGGAGCGCTGTATCCATGGTTGAATTAATACGTATTAATTCAACCATGGCTGTACCCACGCCAAGGCTGCTAGACAAGACTCCATTATCGCGGCCAAAAACAAGTTCATTGCATTCGAGAAGAGACTCGTTATCTTCATGCAAAAATACATTTAAAAAATTTGTCGGTACAGTCGAAAACAATTGATAAAATTGACCGCGACAGTAATTGTTACGGGCGTCCATTAACGCACAATACTTGCTAAGAATAATTTTGCATTTTACGTTCATCCACATTGAAAATTCTTTGTTTGCAACTGGTTTTAAATAATGCAGGCTACTCCCTGCTTGCGGGCGGGTTTCAGCAAGACATTTTGAGACTCACAAACAAGTTTCGTGGACTCAATTTCACTTTCGAGAGGCATTTCGCTCGGACCTCCAAAAGTTGGGCAACGAAAAGCTCGCTCTATACACAGCTTTAGAAGTTATTTGCTATAAAATGCCAATAAAAAATGTATAAAATCGTCCGCCGAAAGTCTATCATAGACCAGCGATGCGTGAAGTCGCATTCTGAGATGAAGGGCAAGCTTGCTTTATCCAGTGAGATTTTTGCTTTTTAACAAATTTTTTTATTAAGGCACAAATAAGAGTATCATATATTATACAAGATATGATGGGTATTGAGCTCACGGCCAGAAACAATGTTCGGAAGTCATGAAGGGCTATCAGAATGTTTTTTATATAAAAGACACTAGGAAATGATTTATATGAAAGCCATAAAAAGAATTAATTCATTTTAGTTCAAGCAGAAGAAACAATTTGTCCTTCACGTTCATGTGAAAAAAATGCAGGTAGATTTCTATTCAAAGTTTTTTTAACAAATTAATTGATCTTTATCGTAAGACTTTGTTGAAAAATTCCTCTGTATAAACTTCCCGTCTCAGAGTCTCGCTTGATTGCACGCGCTCTTCCTTTACGTTCACTTCCTTCAACGCGGGGCTTCTTCCTTACTTTTATTCCTGCAACGGAAATTTGAGCAAACATTAAAAAAATTAAAATTAAAAAATGTATCCTTAAAATTATTAAAAATTAAAATTATTAAATTATCAAAATTATAATTATAAAAACATTAAAATTTATCGAGTGTCTCTACTGAAATAGGTGCTATTCCAATTATCATTAATTTTTGCCTATGCAATTTTTTTGACAAATTTTCGTTACTTGAAGAAAAATATTCAAAATGTTTTTCGAAATTCTCATGATTTAATGCGATCCGTCGGAATTGTGGGTCATAAAGATCGTTACTTGTGTCCACGTTATAACCGTGATACGATCCATACATCGTAGGTACTGCGATTTGCAATACTATCGTGTCTGATCTATCGCCGCCTCATTCATGAGCGCTGAACCGTCAATTCTCACGACAACAATTACGATCTGAATTCATATTGTCAAAAAATTCAACAATTAAATGAAAATAGACCTGATCATCACGAGAGGAAATTTTGTCGACAGCGAATATTTTTTATGAATATTTGTGTCCTGTTGTAGAGCCTCTTCGGAGATCCAACGCTTGATATCAAATCGCGCCTCTTCGGAAATTCAACATAAACATCAAAACTATAAACTTGTTCTTTATTGTCCTATTCGTAAATTTTAAATTCCTAAAATTTTTGTATAAATTATAGGGGTTTAGCATTTACTATTTTAACTTATATTATATTATCTTATATTTGGTGAAATTCCTTAAAAACTCGCAAATTATTCCTTTAGGAGATTCAAATTTTTAATTTATTTAACAAGCGAATAAGCATTATTCCTCTAAGCGCTCGGGATTTTAATTGCGCGCCTCTTTTATGTACTCAGCATCTGCTTGAAAGATAAGTTTACAAGTATGACATCTAAGTTAACAAGTATAACATCTAAGTTTACAAGTATAACATCTAAGTTTACAAGTATAACATCTAAGTTTACATGTATAACATCTAAGTTTACAAGTATAACATCTTAACTGAGAGCATCAACGGAGTCTGAACTTTCGTCTTCATCTCACTGACGCGCGGGTGACCTAGACCTGATAGCGCTGCTCACTGCAGCGTGAACGATCGCCCGACCAGCCAGCACTTTTTATGTTAATTCCCCCACTTCCGTCTTTAACTAACTCTCTATAATACTTATACATTTTTACCCACTTCGTTTTCTAACTAACTCTCTATTGTATAACTCTCTATTATACTTATACATCTTCCTTCACTAAATTTTCTAACTAACTCTCTAAAGTACATATATCATCCTTCTCTTCCTTCCTTAACTAACCCTTTATAATATATCTTATACATCTTTTATACATTTCACTTCCTAACGAGCAAACAAGTTCTCTCACTCCTAATTGTGAACACAAGTTCCCCCACTTCCTTATATGAGCATTCCAGTGTAGCGGCTAGGTATAATGTTAGTTAATTACGTTAAAATAATTAGAATTACAACTGGATGTTAAAACTGGGTTGATTTTCCAAACTGAATGTCACCTTTGAACGCAACATTAGTTAACATCGTTTTGACTTTCAGTATTTAAGATTCATTGCATCATTTTTTAAGTTGCTGTTGTGAGCTTGTTCATTGTTCAGTAACTTGAATTAATTTTAATCGTTAGACATGTTTATAGCGCGTGTATTTTTTATGGTAAGCAACAATGTATGATAGGTTTAAACAGGGTTCAATTCCTGGATTATATGCCCCAGGAACTTAAAGGCGAATAATTTTTCGTTCACCATAACTTGAACTTGTGCATACAAGTTCCCGCAATCACTAATTAATGTGCGACAATGATGCATTCGATGTTTATTTCCCATTTTACGTACACAAAGAATCACGCACCGAAATTTACAACACTTTTTTGAGCTTCATTTTTGTCATATATGAATCCCTTAATACGTAACTTCATATTTAATAGGAGATAAATTGCCTTCACACAAGGACAGTTGTTAATTTGAACTAATGTATCGCATCTATCAAAGTTACTGAAGGCGCTTACATATTTTGCTCATCTTAAGATATTTTTCTGCAGCATAAAACTCATCATGTAGTTCAACACATGCGATGGAAAATCTGTTTACGGATGTACATGGCCATATGACAAGTTAAATTTTATACCGAAACTGGGCAATTTTATTTTCTCAGTAACAATCATTAATTAAGATCTCTCGGTAAATTTTTACCTGTCGTCTTCATGAGACGTCCAGATTTATTTTCCATTGAATATTTTTCATTCACAACACTGCGATTTAGCGTTCTTCTCTACGACAGGCAATAATCCCGGGATCCTCTCGATGATTGACGACTGCCAGCACCACGAGAATTTCTGTCAGAACATCACTCATGAAAGCAGTGATTTTTCAGTGTCTATTTATAAGGGTTCATACGAGAGCTGCAAAATCTGCGTATCACGGCTTATGATGAGCATGAGTTAGACTATCCTTTTGCGGTCTTGTTACGTCACCAGAGATTGGTTAAAAATTTTAAAATGAACTGCAACTTTGTTTGTTTTTCTGTGCCCCTGCGTTTAGAAGTGCCCTGAAATTAGTTTCGAGCGAGATGTTTCTTATTGGTTTATTTGTAATGATATCATAGTAATAAATCTAATTAAGGTAAAGCTATGTATAGTATCGCAAGCTAAGTAAAATGCTAAGATAAAAGCTGTGTAAAAAGTTATTATCGATTTAAGAAAATTCACATGTTAGACTACAAATAAAAATTTATTTCACAACCTTTTGACCTTGTACGAAGTTCTTAAAACGTATTAATTAATTAATGTTATCCGGAAAACAAATAATGCGTTTAAACTGTGAGAAATCTGCGTTCGCTTGACACACGACAGCTTCTTTACAATAGAATTATTTGCTTAGAAAACTTGCTGCAACCTGAGCAACGTTGCGTGGCTGTACATCAACTGTGAGCCGCAGCGTCGACAGGCGCTCAGCTGAAGTGGCATTACGATTCGTCCCGCCAACCTCGGTAATGAAGCACTTCTGGCTCACCTTCATATGAGATTTTACTCCTGCGATGTACAACTCTTAGTGAAAGTGCATTCAACAGAAATCAGCAATGATCGAGTGACATCATTGTATTTTAAGGCTGGAAAATTTCGCAATCGCGTGACGTGATTCCTAGAAAAAAATCGTTGATGAAGTTTTATAAACGCTATTTACGAGACGGCTAAGCCAAATGCAGGAGATGCAAAATACAAAACTTCAAAATGTATGATATGTAATATGTCTTAAAATGCATGTATGATTTGAACGAGAAATAAATTAAAAGTTTTCGAAATTTTTCGATGAGCTCTAATGAGGAAAATTCTTAACGCGATTCAATTGGTCTTACTATTTTTTTTAGTTCTGTGTTTTGAGTGACGAGCGAACCTGCAACGAAAAAAGAATGAAGTCGAACGTGAAAGTTATATAATTGAGCATATTATTGAAATTAGATACTAAATAGGCCACTTTTTAAACCGGTTGTTCAGGTTTTTTCTCTCATATTAATTGCTTATAAAATATATCATTTCATATGCCATTCCTCACATTGGAGTGTTTGTATTTATTCTGCTACGCTGCAGAATTAATGCTGAATTTTAAAATTTTAGTTGTAACATAAATAATTTAAATAATAGTAATATAAAAAGAGATATTCTACTAGAAAACACACCAAGATCGAGCACGGAAAGGAAACATGTCGACGAAGTTTAATTCGGAACTTGGTCCACATTATGGAAATATAAGCACATTATACCTCATGACACATTGTTGAGCTGGCCAAGTCCACTAATTGGATGTTAGCAAATCTTATTAATAAAAACTGAAGAGAGATCAAGCTCACAGGAAAATAAATTTCAAGCGTCAGAGAAATTGAGGAGACGTGTGTCGAATATTTGACTTTACACAAAGAACTTTTCACGGGTTTCTGTATAATCATATGGTCTTATTTCCGTATAGGTCTCTTGTAAAGTTTCTTGATAAGAGCCAAACGCGCAGCCTGACTGGTCGATCGTCGTCATTGCACCAATAGGCGGATAAATGATGTACAACTTCAGTAATATAAGATTTGTGTATTGAGTCAAAAAGTTATTGACGATAAGGGGTGAATTTTATCATGAAAATAATAAGGTTCTTTGAAATTGAATAAGAGATTAAATATTAATGAAATTGCCAAATGTACTCGTTTTGATAATAATTTTCAATCTGAGCACTCGTAATTTCAGTACGGGGAGTACCGGTTGTATTTCTGCAGTGGTTGCAGAAGGCAGTTAGTCTGCGAGAGGGACTATTTAGCGATGCTATCTGAGGCCAACAATTGTCGCCCCTCGGGGTAACTGCGACAATTTTGTTACGCCCACCTAAAGGCTCCTCGCGGTGCCATCACCCGGCCTTATCGTATTCAAGATCAGACCACACAACCCTGCGACCAACTCATCCAGAGCGGGGAAATCAATTAGTCTGTCTCTGACACAACGCTTAATTTCATCCCTCAAATTGCCCTGAGATGCTCCGTCTCTTACATGTTTGTGAAGAAAGTCTCACATGCATGTGTGTGTTCTGGCAGTCCGTCTTGAGAGCGTTGAATGGATATCGGGATGAGGCTCTGATGTTAAGCATTATACATGACGAAGACTTTCGGGCCCGCAATCGGATTACAACTTGCTAATGAAAATGGCCATCAAGTCGAAGACACAATAAACCGGGACGCGAGAGAAGGCAACGCGAATATTTCTTACGTTTTACCGCTTCAGGGAGAAAGAGTGAGTTGTCTTCTCGGCTTAGAGATGTTGTAAAAATACTTAAGATCTTATCAAAAAGTACAGAAAGGCCGTTGTAAATTAAGGCAAATGCAGAGATTGCCGGCATACTGTAAAATTCGTATCTACTATATTTCACTTTAAATACATTTCTTTATAATATTCAGTGGTGGTCGTTACCTTATTTAAGGCCGTGCAGCGTTACCTAAGTTAAATGGTTATTTAGTGTTACGTTAATAATATTAAGGTCATTCAGTGTTCCCTTAGTTAAGACCATGCAGAGATAACTTGGTTTAGGTGTGACTGAAATTCAAAATTGTGGCATGACATGCATTCGCCTGATGATCATAAAAAACTTGTAAGTCTTACATTTGTAATAAAATCTCCGAGAAATCATGTACGCTGGACATTCGCTGTTGCATCTTTAAAAAAACTTATTAGCCTGAAATTCGCCGTTACATATTTATTCGGAAACAACAATTGCTCCGACAGAATAAATATTAGAATTTTCAGCTGTTCAGACGTTCCTTAATTATAAAATACGGTATATAATTTAACGACTTTCGTTTTTACTGTCTTTAGACGTTCCTTTATACGGTATAATAATATCGTGCAATAATTTCTTTATTAAATTTTGATTTTATCACTATTTGCCCAATAGTCTCTTCTTGATGACATGAAAGTAAGTTGAATATTGACGAATTTGCGTCAACAACCAAACTTGAAACAGCAAAAAACTTGAACTATTTTTGTTTATATAAATGGTCATTTACGTGTCAATCTAATTTTACACGTTCTAGAAATTATTTTATTTCACAAAATAAAAACATTCACACCTACCAGCACGCTGTGTAGTTCCTAGACGCTGTGTAGTTCGCTAGCATCAGAGAGGCTCCCTTATGAACTAAGGGGACGCTGTAATATGAATAAAAATACCGTCGCAAAGGTTGCCGTTTAACAAATTCGAATGAATGCAACGTAGTCGAATTGGGCAGTGCCAACGATGCAACTGGAAATGTTTCTATACACGAAAGCGACTCATCTTATCATGCATAATGATCGTGCTCGCGACAAAGCCTTCAAGCCTTCATGAGTTTTGCAATATCGTCTGACAGTCATGATTCTCTAAGTATCACAACATAAACATGGCTAGAAATTTAAAAGCGAAGAAAACTCCAAAACTCCTTCTTCGCTTTTAAATTTCTAGTCAATCTGCGATTCAAGCAATCTAGTGACATTATAAACATGTCTCAATTGGGCCAGTGTCTTTAACGGGAAGTACAAGAACGCACGGCTCCCGCCCGGCACGAATGTGAACAACCACAGCCCAGACTTCTTGACGCACTACGCTCCGTCCGCAAGCGTCAGAAATCAGCTCACCAGGGACATTATCTCTGGTTTTGAGAAGCTAGTCAATCAAGCTTCTAATTGAAATAAGTACAGAGAGATTTTCATTTGAGTTGTGGAAGAAATCTTATTGGCGATGCGATTATTGCGATTATAATTTATATGAATCTATAATCTTATTTGCGATGTTAAATTGATCTATTTTAGAGTTGTTATATATAAATGAAAATGTTCATCATTATTTTAGAAAGGAAAATTGCTATTAATAACTGTTAATTTCATTGGGCGGCAAAAATTTTTTTAGTTAAGAATATCAAGGAAGCGTTTAAAATACACCGTCACTAAAAGTATTGAGAAAATCATGGAAGAATGCAAAAGTGTCTAGAATATTTTTTGTTGCTTTTACTACATTTATATCTGCATTTGTCGTTTGCATTTATTTCTAGATGTTTCAATGTAACATCTCGGTATTTCGAACTATGTAAATAAGTGGCATCAACCAGTCAGTATTTTTGTTCGGGCAAACGTACTGGCCGCAGTGCCTGGGATTGGTCCAGGGATCTACTGCGCTCAGGACGGAATTAGTTTTTTCTGCATCAGAGGCTTCTGAAGGAAATCAATTTCCAGTCAGCAGAAAGCTTCCACTGTGATGGATTGCCTCATAATTCAAGACGAGTTCCATGCTTGTTTGCGCTACTCCACTCGATTTCTTTGCGGTAGAAAATGTTGCATAAAAACGGCTGTCCTACACAATTGCAGTGGTAAAAATTGAACCATTCAATTTGGCTTTTTATGAGCCGAAGTGTTGCTAGGTGCTCATGAGTTACGAGTACAATTTACGAGTTACTCATATTACCAGGTTGCAAAATTTTTGTATCGGTAGTTTTCTCATGTTCAATTCGGGGAAATAGCTCCATTGTGGATGTATACATTGCAATTGAGCGATTTATTTCCTTCAGAATGTTTTTATCAGAACAACTTTAAATAGTTTTATTTAATGAAAAATTCTAAGGTTCTAAAACGATCCGTTGATTTATCGTCCCTTATCGTTGATAGGTACGTTCGATCAAGCAGCCCAAATACATTATTTATTCAGATTTTTAATTCAGATGTAAGACGTATGATTCATTCATTTCATAAATCCCAAGAAAATCGGGAATGCAGTCGGATGAGCGGATGGGATTTACATTCTGAACATCAATAATAAGAGACCTGCTTCAGTCCTTGAGCCAATGCAATGAATTGATACTGCGATGGTTGCATGTGAATTGTTAAATATAATGGTCTGAGACAAGGCAGTAACTGAATTCAATATCGCTAGCTTTCGTGGTTATTAACCGCCAATATAATGATTATAACGATTATGTGTGTTTATATGGAAAAATCAACAAAATACTGATTTTTATAAACGGTCAATGAATGTGCGATAGTTTTAAGGAATATATTGTCTTACTGAATTGTGTTGTCTGACTTTTATTGTGAAATGAAAATACTGGATTCGATTATTTATTTCTGACGTAGCACTACCGCGCTTAAATCTTTCTAGCATAGCGTTCAGCATTTCGATATACATGAAATTCCTCTATTACAAAATTTTTTTGTTGAGAATTTCCTGTAAAATGGCATATTTTCGAATGTTCTTGCATCGCGCAGATCTGTGATTATTATAATATCATTAAGCCACACTCGTTTCTTGGCATTAATTTTCTTATACGTAAAATAAAATAGAATCGTCAACACCTAATTTTCCTTTATTGTTGATTAACAATTTTGTAGCATTTGTAATTGTGCAAGGGGGCAATGAAATTTTTGAAAAACTTCGAAAACTTCATTCTCCAATTAACGACGTTCACGAAGCAACATCAACAAAACTAATGAAAGCTTTCAGGGACAATAAAACAAGTCCACAAATGAATCCATGTTGTTGTCAAGGTTTCATGTCATTGGTTGATGAAAGGCATTCGGGGGAGATTAGCGTTCGCTGAGCTACTAAACGACCGAAGGATTCGCCACACTCTGGATTATGGGACAAGTTGCAGCCATTGTAATCCCCAGCGTTACGATCGACGGCTATACCACCCTCCCCGAACACAGCTAAGATTTATCAAACGCTAGAGGCGATCCATACAAGGGATGGAAGCCCGTGACCAATGCTATTACTGGCATTAGTCATGAGAGACGATAGCTTCTTTCAGTCGAAGCTCTTGAATGCGTCATCAGCTGCGTAGAGCCGCATGCAGACGAGCTTAAACTTTACATTCCTTGCTCTTTTACTTTGTTATTTCATAATAGCCAATATGATATTTGAGGCTGCTGAATCGCGTTAATCGCGATAAACAACAATAAAATGTTATCAATTGACTGTCATTTTTGCAATAGGTTTTGGTTTGTCATTCGATAATAATTTGTCATTCTTTAATGAAGACGGACGGGATTTATTTCAGGCAATTGGTGAAGCTGTTTCTGCACATACATGATTAATATTCAACAATAATAATGACATGTTGCCTGAAAGATTCCAAATCATTCCAAGTAATTTCACTGAAGGTGATATATTTGAGGCACATTTTGAATTATTCGCAATGCAACTAAAGTAGTCATATTATCAATAACATCAAAATTGTCTAGCTTTAACTTAAACTAATTAATTTCTTCTACAAGTACGACAAATTATGAATAATTTAAATTTTCTTGAATACTACGGGTCAATCATCCTGGAAAGCAAGCTATCATGACAGAAAAACTTACCAGTTTATACCGAGATTCTCTGTATTGTCTTATTATTTGGATTATTTTTGTATTATTATTAGTTGCAGTATTTCCATACACAACGCCATTGCTGCGAGGCTTGTAACTCTCTTGATTGGAAAACTTTTCTATCGATGTGAATCGTTCATTGACCGATGGCCGCAGCCTGGATCAAGCCTGAGCGCCAATGGTTCAACAAAGGCAAGCACAGACGTCTCTTATCCGAGATAATGATTCAACAGAGGTCATATTTTGTCCAAGATCCAGAGACTCTTCATGGAGGTTTATTATCATTATAACCAGGATAGAACAAGTCAAGAAGTTTTCCCATTTACCTCGCTAATAGATGGTGAGTGGTACTATATATAATGCCTATCTTGGCGAATGGATGGAAGCGTGATTAAAACCTAACGACTTGGTCATCAACTGAATTCCTTATTTTCTAGGAATTCGTCGCAAATCCTTTCACAAATCTTGCTTACTCTAAAAAATGCTACACAATTTTCCAACTTTATCTATCAATATTACTTTTTAAATGTAAATCTTAGAGTCGGCGGTTAGTTGCTCACTTCAGAACCACAGCCAGTATTATTTAATTATCAGAGCCAATCATCTACTTGCTTGGAAGCCAGCTTTCGAATTCGAATTAATTATATTATATTTATACTTGCACTTGACCCGACAATAACATTTACATTAGATAAAATAGGTTACACGCGGCTATTAAGATGTCATATATCCGCAATTGCAACAGGACTCATTTTAGTGTACGGATGGCAAGACAGCAACGGGCAATTGCACTGATAATGGCACAAAAACAGCTATAACTGTACTAGTATTCGCGTTGATAAATGCAGAAAAATAGTTGTCATCGTACTATTATTCACGCTGGTAAAGGCACAAACACAGCTGTCACTGTGTAGTGTCTTTTGTGTTTATGTGTCGGCGCTGGTGACACGGCCAACACGACGCTGGTGGTGGGTGGCTTGAAAATGACACCGTCAAAAAGGCAATTCTCGTGCAACTCGGGCATTGATAGAAATATTTGGTAATTGTTAATGCAGTGCAACATTTCCGAAGAATTGGACGCAAGTTTTAAAAACAATTACAGAAGTTCTTCCAGGCTTTTTGTCAAGTTTTTAACTTTCAATGATGACAAGTTTTAAATCAGTCGTAATTTTACGCTGACTGTATATTAAGTTCCAGGCTTGAAGCTTGGTTATTAATTTCGAAGCCGGAATGTGATTGGTTGAAGGATTATCCTCGTCGATTTTTTTCACGACTATAAAACGGAACTCTCGAAATATTTACTGTAGAAAATTGTGAAGCGACCGTATTCAAATCACTTAGTTCGATGATCCGACTTTCTTAAAATGTAGACCGAATTCTACGTTGTAACTTAATCTTGTATGCCGGTTATTCAACTGAAGACTTTTTGCCCAGACTGCATCTTGTATCAATTCCTTCCTAAACCATGTAGTCTCAGTCTCGCCAGCTAGCTTCAGAACCTGCACTACTTTATTTACGGCACAATTTAAGGCGACCGTGATTACAATTACACCCATTAAATAAAAAGCGATATTCGTGAAATGCATTCACTTTATTTACGGGTGTGTAAATTAGTGTTGCTTTGATACCATTTATTATATTAGGCAAATAAAACTTGACGTAAATTAAGAATATCATCTTTTCCCAATGGCTTCCAATCTGATGGTCTCAGCCTCAACATCAGCGACTAAAGCTAATAATAAATAGTCCAATGTTGTAGAATTATTGCTATATACTGGGTACTGGTGCTTCAAATGATTGTGGACCGTTGGAAGTACATGAATTTGTGTCGTCAGTCTCTGTAAGCCAAAATGATTCTTTTTGAAAATCCCGAAAGTTGGAATCTATTTAAATGTAGTCATGTTTACCGTAATTTTCTCAGATTAATTTAAAATCAACAAAATTTTTTCCTTTTTTAATCTTATAGTCATTCCGGCGAACTCCAAATCACCAATGTGGACAAAATCGCAGAAATTTTTTTGCTGAAATCGCAGCAAAATCTTACAGCCTCCATGCAATCCTTCAAGTCAGCACTGAACGAGAAGTTTATCAGCAGCCGCAGGAGCTGCAGTATTTACTACTCCGGGACACAAGTTTTATACCCACCCAATGGGCAGTCGCTTCAAAAGAATTTACCACGGCGTCTGCATCCAAATTCAAGATAATCGTCAAATAAAATGAATGTATTTCGTAAATGTAAACGAAAAATAATTTTTATTACATACGACTGCAAAATATGCAAACAGAAAAGAAATCTGCGACGAGTACATCCTACCCCTCCTCCTTGAACGTTTTAAAAAAATTTAGTTTTCTAAACTTTCCTTGCAATTTTCATGAAATAATAAATGTATTTCAAGTAGTTACACGGAAAAAATTCCTTGAGGTATCCGCTATCAGCATTCGGGTTTACGTGTGCCAAATATTAATATTAAATATTATTAAATATAAATATTATTAAATATTAACGACAGGAAAACTTGCAAACTAGTCAAAAAATTATCAATGGAACGGGAATGCAACCTGGAATTTTTCATCAACTTAAATTCGTATGGAAGCTCAGCCACAGAAGAGAAAAAAGAAGCGTTTACAAGTATCTTTTCCAAACGCGTGACTATGGACAAATCGGATTAAAATAAACACAGCGTGAAGTGTAAATTTTTTTGCGATTCGTTAGATTTCATCACAGATGGATAATGTAAAATGTAAATAATAGTATGGAACATTAGTTGACCTAATCAATACACGAGTGCCCGTCAATCAACTTCTTCACAACATTTAAAATTAAACGCTGATGATATAAAAAGTGGATACGCGTATGCAGACATATATTTTTGTTTATAATACAAATTAACATGAATCTTGAATCATGAATCGACTCAAGTGGTAATAAACGATCGTCAGGGCTTGCCGGAAGCGTCAAGAGGGTCCATACAATTGGTTGGCTTATAGACGACAAGTTTGGTTTCGGCCGCTGGTGGTCGAATGATCGATACTGGCTTGATGGATGGGCGAGAGATCGATTCACTTTACGTGCCTTTGAGAGCTGACGGCGCGAGACTGAAAGCACAAAGGCGGACATGAGTGGCTGTACTGCAGCGGTGGCTGCCGGTGGAGAAAAAATTGGAAAACTGAATAGTTAACTTGCTTTGGGGCAGGCACTGCGAGAGCATGGAAGTGCAATCTGCTGATGGACGAGCTAAACGCCCAAAACGGCGACAGATGTCATCGGTGCTGATGATGAAAACCTGAGACTGAACAATTGATGGAACTACAGATGTGAAATAAGTTTGTTTCTCTTATGCGACCATAAGAGAAACAAAGTCATTCATACGGTCAAGCTCGTATCTGCATTAACTTTACTTAACGCTACACTCATCCTCTGTTTCACGTTCATCCTGCAGCAACAGTCCACTTAATTGCTATTTCTGATTCTAATAAGGTGACTGAGGTCTTGCACAGTTATTTTGACTGGGCTTTAATCATTGGTTTGCTGGAATAAGGACTGAAATTTTAGTTAGATTCCAACTGGAAATTAGAAAATACATAAACAAATCGTGGGTAGGTTAATTCTCTGAGAGCTACGTGCAAAAGAGGTGAACTAACCCCCGCCCCCCATCCTAATTCTGTAAAAAGCTTCCTTGGTCCTCAACGACAGCAGCCGCTAAGCTCAACCTTACATCCAAAGCGGAAATCTTCAGAGGGACTCTGTAATTTATGAACTAAGAGCGCAAAAAGTCAGAAAAACCGCGAGTACAAATCATAAATTTGGAGCAGAATTGTGGGCTCGGTTAATGAGGAAGGCCCGACTGTTTCCGACTGAAGGCTTGTTTAAAATCAAGAATAGAATATAGGAGGGGAATGTTTAACCGACGGCCGGCCGACTGTGATTCGGCCTTAATTTTCGAGAGTATCAAAAATACGATGACCGTGTTGGTGATGTATGCTTATGACAAGCATGTTTAGTGAGCAGCTGTCTTAACTACATCCTTGTATGCAAATTTTTATCATTGAGGCATTTTTTGTAAACGAAACTTAAAGAAGAGACTTACCCGGAGAGAGGTTTTGCCTGGAGATGTGAAATGAATAATAACAAAGATATTTGCTCAGTTTTAACAAGGTATAACAAAATATTAACTCATAAAATTTACTTATTTGTTGAATTATCCTAACGATGGAGTATCATAAGAAGTTGATTCATGACACGATTCATACATAGACTCCAAAAATACTCTAGTATCAGCCTGAAGTAGTACACAGATAATTTACAAAAAATCTATCGTATATCACCGCCATTTGCAGGCGAAAAATAAAACGCTTTATTTTTTATGGAGTATCATAAGAAACTGATTCATGACACGATTCATACATAGACTCCAAAAATACTCTAGTATCAGCCTGAAGTATTACACAAATAATTTACGAAAAATCTATCTTATATCACCGCCATTTGCAGGCGAAAAATAAAACGCTATATTTTTTATGGGACTGCTTGGACTAGCGCCCTGTCTTGAGGAGCTTCGGCTCATTATGTTGGCTTGGAGATCAGATAGGAAATTGTGACGAGATAACTAACCGCGGAACACGTAGATCGCGAATGTCAGACCGTACGAACGGACTGGAAACCCGTTTGTTTCTGCCTCTAACAGTCTTGTAATGGACGCATTACAGTCACTGATAAGGTCACCCAAACTCGTAGTGTTGAGCATCGCAAAATCTCGTGTGCCGAATCCATTCTTGAAGGAATTTTGTCCCACATTTTTTCTTGGTTTTCAGCTTCCACAGCACCAGAAGTATTTTTTAAAACAAATTTGCGATAAATGCTTTAAGAGGAAAGCCTTGTATACTCTGTCTATTTATGCATATTTTTCAATTTTTCATTTCACCTAGATTTTACAGTGAAATCCTTCCAAGCCGTTAAAGTTTGCAACAAAAAAACTTGAGCTTAAGCAGACTCTGCTAAAATGGAGCAAAATTGAAAATGAGGCAAATTAATTTGGAAAAATAAAAGAAAGTTGTGTACATTGTCTCCATAAGCAGTTTACTCTTCTATTTAGCAAAATGATTGTGTTTCACATTCAACTGTTTGATAGTCATCTAATTTTTATTACAGCATAGATTTCAGAATATTCCAATACATTTTTTAAAACGTCTTGAGCAATGCATAAACTATGTAATTATTTTTCCAAGTATTACATAGCATATTATATAGTATATTACATAGTAACTATGTAATAGTATTTCTCCAAGTTCTTGAGATCTACATAGACTCCAATATATTCACCCAGGAAGCTTTCCAAGTTTTCTAAACGAAAATACCTTTCTCCTGCGGAAAGCTATTGCCTAACGAGTCATCCTAATTAAAAATTATGCGAGTAACTTTGGCTTTCCCAGCGTTATCTAAAAGCTCTTGGGAAGCAGTCACATTTGGTAGATCGTGAAGGCATGTAAGGTGAGCGTCAGCGTTATCAGGGATACAGCAAAGCAATGGCCATCGTTTGGGTGGTCCCGACAAGAAGGTTTTCCGTAAATGCCGCAATATAATAAACGATAGACGTTAGCACAGTGAGAGCAGACTCATCTTATTCATACTGCCATGGTTAATAAACGCTAGAGGACATAAAAAAGATAATAAAGAGAGTTTCCAGTGACTGCATTAAAATATAAATCCAAAAGTATGGTTAGATCATTTTACGCCAACTAAATCTGTTATCTGTGGTTGACGCAGGAAATATACAAAATCAATTATATAACTAAGTTTTAACAGTGTAAATTGCATATGTAATCAATGGCACAGAAGGTATAATGTCGATAACTGTGTCACGCGATCAATTTATAAAATAATTTCTGAACTATGGCAGTTGTATACTATAATGAAGGTAAAAGCACGTGGTGTCTTGCAAGTTCTGTTCTAAAAAAGAAACATTTCAATTCTGCTCATAAAAACACGGATCAAATCGTATTATAAATAGAGCTATGCCTTCTAACAAGCTCCATACTCATTCATGACACAACAAAATCATCTGAAATAGAAAAACAACCACAAGATATCTCCTTCATATCAAAAGTCATATAATTGCTCGCATGTTATTCTTCGAAATTTTTTGACGTTTTCTTATACTTTTTGTAGTATCACTTATTTTGCACAAAATAAACTTCACAAACGCGTATTAAGTGCTGAGTTTTAGGCTGACTAACAGAATATCCACCATTATTTTCAACTTTCGTGTTAAAAAAAATTGAATACCGGCCGTATATAAATTTACAACGAAACGCACATTTTTCATCGTGCAGAATATCGATTCCAAGGTAAAAGGGATCTCCAAAAAAAATAATTTCTTTTATATGAATATCGCTCATATTGCAGGAACTGGATATCAGCTGGAAATTTTGAATACTTACATATGAGTTATGTAAAAAACAGAATCGAACTTCAACTGATGAATTTCGAACCATAAACAGCTAGCTTTTGCTACAGCTTCAACAGCGTTTCTACTGAACATATAGAGAATACACGAAGAACAAAAAATTAACTTAATGCAACAATTTTGTATCTCAAAAAAATTAAAATGCCGGGCACGAGGAAACTATATTCGTAGTCTAAGACAAAGAAGTTTTTTTCTGGGAATGTTGATACCGAAATCAAGGTACCATTCCCACAACTTGATTGATATTGAAAAGTTATAGTATGTTATCGAGACACTCATATATTGCCTGATGCAATGATGACTGCAGGTAAATAAATACTAGAGCTACATGAGTAATCCGCATGACTTGCGTGCAACGCAAAATTTTCCGCCTAATAGTAAAATAGTAAACTGGTGCTTGTATGTGTCATGAACTAAGAACTTAAAGATATAGAATGTTTACATTCAATCGAGTGGCTGTGAAGTGCCAATCACTCAGCCAATCTTCTACGATCATCTAAGCTTTTAAATAACATATAAAAAAGCGACTGGTAAGCTTGACATATATATAAACATGCATACATAAGTTCTAGAGTCCTGACGTTCAGTGGTCTGATTGTGGAGGACCTCAGCTGCCCTCGTGCCGACACACATCGCTTATCAAGCGCCGATTTCCGGTGCCTAGAAGTGGCAGGACGAGCGCAGCGTCGGATGCCTGCTCGCAGTGCCGAATTTTCCGGCAGAGTGTCGGGCTTTCCTGAAAACAACGTCTCGCTTAGGCAGTCCCTTGTTGTGCCTTTTAAAGAGTAATGAAGTGAATATAGTTATTGTAGCGACTGGGATCGCTTCTACCCTGTAAGCGTTAGGTGTAGTTCCCTGCGTAGACGGCATCAGTCTGATCAACCATGCAGCTTTGCGGACAACGCTGAGTCCCAAATTTTCCGGTGCAGTGTCGGGCTTTCCTGAAAACATCGTCTCGATTAGGCAGTCCCGTGTTGTGCCTTTTAAAGGGTTATGAAGTGAATATAGTTATTGTAGCCACTGGAATCGCTTTTACCCTGTAATCGTTGGGTGCCTATATGTGTAGACGGCATCAGTCTGATCAACCATACAGCATTGCAGACAACGCAGAGTCGTGAATTTTCCGGTGCAGTGTCAGGCTTTCCTCCAAACATCGTCTTGTCTAGTCACTAGTCAGTCCTGTGTTGTGCCTTTTTATATGGTTATAAAGTTAATAGAGGGATTGTAAAGACTCAAGTCAAGAAAACTCTCCCCCGAGTAATCGCCGGATGTGATAACGTATCTATTATTTCAGTTGAATCAGCCGCATATCCACCAGTAAGAATTTTTTCGAGTTACTTCGTGTATAACGTCACCCTGGACCACTCACAACTAAGTCTGAGCTAAGATTTTCCTATTTATCCTATGAAAAAGATGAAAACTAAATTTAATAGCTGAATTGAACGTGCATACTTCTGTCTAAGAAGATCGATCGATATCCATTACTTAAAGTTTCGAAATATCATCTTCGTGGCCCCTGTTCTGAAGTAAAGAGAACAATCGGCAGGAAAACTTTGCTCTGAGTAATACCGGTACTGAAATATTTTTAGCAAGTGGAAGAAAAACGTAAACTTTGTTTTGCTAGTCTAGAGCATTACGTGTTTATTTTCCTTTATATTAGAGTAGATTGATTTGCACCTACTTGAGGTGACACCGCAGCATGAAGTTACATTATCAAAGTCACTTTAGACCGGTCAATTATACCTTTATCGATAGCCGAACTCTAAGAGAGAAAAAACCTCAGTCTTTCTTCTGTTAATTGCATAATTTAGTTTTGTGATCAGTGATGTTAAGGTCCAAAGTTATTTTTCAATGCATCTGCGAGCAATATACTATTTATACAAAAAGAGAATAAAATTCACACATCCAAACAGCTGATGATCTTGACAAGATTTCAATGAATGTGGACCTTATCAGTGGCGTTATCTGTTAGGTGGTATCTCGCCAATCGGAGCGTTCTAGATAAATCCTTCCTTTTCTGTCACAATTCAGTGCATATTTGGTTTTGGTGTAGAAAGCACTTTTCTCAATTGTAGTTCCAAAGCCGGGGTATCAATTTCAATAAATTTATTTCTTGTACTGAATTAATTTTAATTTTTTAATTGATGTCAAAGCTCGTGGCTCAATCTTACTGTCTAAGTGATGTTGTCTCAAAAGATGTTGCTAAAAATATTTGTTTTGTGCCCACTTCAAGTTGATTAAAAGCCTAAAACTTATATAGCTGGTTAATTGTGATCGAAAATTATCATTAAAAATAAATTCGAATTAGAGTTGTACAGCCCAGCAGGCAATGTCAGGTTGAATTCACGTCGAAACAACGAACTTCGCGATGTTGAAATAACATTGAATTCCGAATGAAAAGTGAATCAACGTAATTTTTTCACAGTCATACATTTCGACATTCCATTTCGTTGCATCGTAAATTTCGTTTTTGATGTTAAAAGAGTATTTTAAAAAGGTTTTATTATGTTAACATGTACTATCATGATTGTCACAATATTCACGCGATTTCAACGTTGAAACAACGTCGAAATGTACGACGTTGAAAAATGACGTTGATTCTCTTACCGTTCTAGACTTATATTCAACTTTATTTCAGCGTCGCGAAGTATGCTGTTTCAACGTTGGTTCAACCTGACATTGCCGGATGGCGAAGCTTTGTTTCTTTTCCCAGCGTGTACGAGTGTAAATAGATGGATATAGTTGCTCGCGATTGATCTAAGTGAGAGAGATTTGAAAATTTTTAATGGGCATAAGGAATTGGTTTAAACGAAGTTGGTTCAGCGCGTGGGATCAAAGTTGTGAACTATTTTTAAGAAATAGGTCTCGTGGTTTGTTCTCTGTGTATAAATAACGTGTAAGAAATATCCTGAGCCAGTCTTCAAATATTTATTGAAACAAATAATGTTCGCTATAAAATTTTCCATCGGAAACAAATCCTAAATTCATCGGACAATTCACACTGGCGGGTTTTTTACTTTAGATCGACGTAAGTTCAAAGATAATTTCTTTAAGAATAACATGTTTGTTCTAATCATGCGCCCATGCTGCAATAGCCAATCCATTCGATTTTGAAACTCATGAGCTGCAACGTGTGACGGTATAGGTATTGTAAAACTCATTAGCTGTAACGTATGAGGTATTGTAAAAAGCAATACGAAACCAACTGGAATGTAATTCTCGATGATATCTCATCAAAGACAGTTCGAAGAAATTGTCTCCGTTATTTTACAATGAATTGGTTGGGTTACCCAACGCTGCTGACGTTGTTGGTCATTACGTCATCAGTGAAAGGATCCAAGAGCGACATCGCTGACACCAGCTTCACTGAAGACGCCAAAACGACGGGTAAGTTTAGACTTCTTCCGGGCACGGATTATAGAGCGCCTGGCATTTAGAAAGATTTCTTGGATTTTGGAAAAATAGTTCTTTATTTATCATCAGTTTCCAGAAAATGTAAAATGTAAATTTTTGATGTTGGGTGTTTAATTTAGTAGCTAATTGTACTTGAAGAGGACTGCAACGGATTTTTTATCCGAGTTCATTTTTGACTAGTTAATTAGCAAAGATTAGCAATCGTGTTGCAACTGAAATGTTTAGACTTTTATCTTCAAAAAAAAATTTTTTTTAAGCAACTTTGAGCAATCATGCTCAGTAACTTGGAGTGAATTCATCGAGGATTCCTCGCAACTGAATTTATTCATGATCAAACTCTGTTGTTGCCGCTCTATGTTGACATCCAATTTGGATTTCGGAGGAACATTAAACCGTTTAGCTTTGGCTTATTGAAGAACCGTTGTTCATTGTTGAATATACACAATTTTACAATAACTTTACTAATAAAACTAATGACTAAAAATAAGTCTATTTAACTTTACTAATAAAACTAATGACTAAAAGTAGGTCTATATTGTGTAATTCATTCTCATGATGACGAAGAAATAAGTAGCTAGATGCACGATAGATAAACATAAATGTTTAAATGATGAAAAATCATGTTTTTTTCATTTTTTTTTATCTTTGTTACTTATGACAAAGATCAAAACATTGTCGATGACAAAAACTTATCTTATCAAATGGTCATCGCTTATTCGACGATTAGCCATCGCATCAGCGATAATGATTTCTTTTCTGGCTCTCCATTGAATTGAGAAAGAATGAAAATGCTAATGCAGATTAAATCCGCGCAAGAGGAAGATCAAAGCTAACTTCACTCTGGAACCTGGTTGTGAGTCTTGTATTTGGCAAACAGCTAGCCTTAAACTATGTCGTTTCTGCCCCGTACTTATTTAATATGTTGAATATTACAAACGATTTACTATCAAGAACTATTTTTTTTGTTCAATAAGAAATATTATGTTTGATTACCTTCAAGCTGTTTTTGATTAAACATATGTCTAATTTGTTGAGATTTTTTATCCGAGTTCATTTTTGACTAGTTAATTAGCAAAGATTAGCAATCGTGTTGCAACTGAAATGTTTAGACTTTTATCTTCAAAAAAAATTTTTTTTGGAGCAACTTTGAGCAGCCATGCACAGTAACTTGGAGTGAATTCATCGAAGATTCCTCGCAACTGAATTTATTCATGATCAAACTCTGCATGTTGCCTCTCTTTGTTGGCATCCAATTTGAATATCGGAGTATATAGCCTTAAGCCTTTTAGCTTTGGCTTACTTAAGAACAGTTGTTCATTGTTGAATATGCACCATTTCATATCAAATTTACTAATAATATAGACTAAAAATAAGTTTTTAGTGCGATTTCCATTCTCATGGTGACGAAGAAATCACTATTTTCTAAGTAGCCAAATGTACAATATATAAACAAAAACGTTTAAATGATGAAATATCATTGCTTTCATAACTTTTCTTCATATTTTGGGTCATTTGAAGTACTTCAGGCCCACTTTGATCTTCCATGTTACTTTTGCTTAAGAAAAAATATTATATGCCCATGGTATTATGAACGTTTTTAATAATCTCAGGGCAACTTTGATTCCTGTGTGAGTCAGGGTCATTTAAGTGGTTCCGGCTCAAAAACTATCGGCCAAAGACGCCATATTGTTCTAAGGCGTCTAAATTCACACAATTGTTAACAGGAAGAACCTCTATCATTATTGACGAGAAATTTCACGCTAAGAAACGTAGCTTCGCTTAATATTCTCGCATTAGCGATGGCCATCGCTTATTCGACGATTAGCGGTCGCCGCAACAATTATGTTTCCCAGCTCTCCGTTGAATTGAGAAAGAATGGAGATGCTAATGCAGATTAAATCCGCGCACGAGGAAGATCAAAGCCAACTTCACTCTGGAACCTGGTTGTTAGTCTTGTATTTGGCAGTCACCTATTATACTTAAACTATGTCGTATGTGCCCCGTACTTAATAAATATGTTGAATATAACAAACTATTTACTATCAAGAACTATTTTTTTTTGTTCAATAAGAATTGCTGAAATATNTTATGTTTGATTACCTTCAAGCTGTTTTTGATTAAACATATGTCTAATTTGTTGCGGGATTTTGATTAAATCTGAAAAATATCATTTGCAATGAACAGAAATTTAATTGCATCATAATTAGATTTCGTAATAAATATTCTAAAAATACCAGAGCTTTCTCCTAATAGACGGCAGATCGGAGGGAGAGAATAGTTCAGACTTGGCAAGCAATGTCATGATCATCGCGAATTACCCGGCACCCAAACCATCAGCAAAAACACTTCATGAAAAGCGACGAAGCGGCGACGGCGCTCGGGAAAAAAGCGAGTTCCAAAACTCGCTACCAAAAACTTGTGGTAAGTTTTCATCGGCTGTAAATTATCATTGAATCCATATGAATTAAAATCGAACGTAACTGTTTTTCACAAGCGTATTTTTAATCTTATTAATGTATGTAAATTCGTCCTGAAATTTCCTCAGGAGTAACTGATGACAAGCTGCTTCAAGCCAACGTGTTCCCTCAAGTTCATTCCGGGGCTTCACGGAGCCGTAGGAAGGTAATTCTTTATAATCGACAACTTTGAAGTTATATCATTCAGTCACCTTTTTAGCAATATTGTGTGTTTTTTCTACTCATTTCATGACACATAAATGACAATGATATTTCATGACAATGATTAATAATTAATTATATCCTTATACTTCTTTACCTTCTTTCCACTGCTTAGCGTCGTGAAGCGCTGAGGCAGAACGCCCCAACAGAAGCCTTCAAAACGTTTTTTTTGTCACTTTTTAGCAATATAGTATGTATTTTCTACTTATTTCATGACACATTTAAGTCAAAGATTACTAATTAACTATTTCATTGCACTTTTTTACCTTCTTTCCACTGCTTATAGCGTCGACAAGAGCCGAGGCAAAACGCCCCAACAGAAGCCTTCAAAACGTTTATTTTTTGTCACTTTTTAACAATATAGTGCGTATTTTCTACTTATTTCATGTCACATATAAATCAAAGACTAATAATTAACTATATCCTCTTACTTTTCACCTTCTTTCCACTGCTTAGCGTCGTCAAGCGCCGAGGCAGAACGCCCCAACAGAAGCCCCCGAAACTCTGTGGATTTCAGGAGGCGACGTGCGCGGGACGCGTCGTTACGTTGAAGTACATCTCGTGGCCGATGCTCGACTTTCTCGCAGGATGAACCATGACGACAGAAAACTTCAAAAATTCACTGCTGAAATCATCAGCTACACAAATGCTGTGAGTATTCATCGAGTTTGCATAGATAATTTATGTACGAAACTGCATTGAATACCTACATTGGGACTGAGTTATATCACATGCAGTCTGCGAGAAAAAATCTCTCATAATTTGTGGTTTCGTCAATTGATACCTACTATGAGCATGACAAAAACAATGAGGATTCAGATGGTCCAGTACACGCTTATTAATGTTGGCTGCAGGGTAGATTAAAGCAAATAAATCGCTTACAGACGCTTGGACATGAGATTCCGTTCAGCTTTTCTATAAAAAAACGTGAAATTAGCGACAGTGAATGCTTTTTTAAGCTTTACTGGAGTAAGACCTATTTGTTTTGAAGGCGGTGCGCTTTTCATTACAAAAATTTCATTGTTAGAATAGTGTTTGAACACGTTTTTAGGTCAATAATCAATTTTAATTTTCCAGCTGTTCGAGCCCCTCGAGATTAGCGTTGTGCTAAAAAAACTGGAAGTTTGGAACAACGGAGACAAGACGAGCATCACGGAGAGGCACGATGAGACGCTCGAAAATTTCAAACGCCACAGAATCGGTCAGCTGATGGAAGACAAGGACTTTGATGTCACTCTTTTGCTAACGTAAGTTGTAAACTCTCATTTTAAATCATTACCGAGCATCAAAACTCTCACTCTGTTTCTGTACAAAACGAATTCGAATATTTCAACGTAGGGCATAGATTTTTTAGTTTCTTGATATTTTTCGTGAGATTCATATTTAACAAATTCGAATATTTCTATGTTAACCATAGATTTTTCTTTTAGTTTTTTTTATATCTATCGTGAGATTAATATTTAAAAATAACAATATTTTGAGTATGAATACTTGATTTGCAGAGACATTGATTTTGAAAGCACCACCATCGGGTATGCGATCGTTGGCAGCATGTGCTCCGGTACGGCCGTCGCTGTCGTACAGGTGCCTATACTTAGACTGGAAATTCTGTAATAGTGAAAATATTTCAAGTATAAATGTATTTATCAGTTAACAACTTAAATTTTTTTACCTTTTCAAATACTAAAAATTATTCCAAAATAATTCGACTGATATATGTAATCACTTGAGGCTCAACATTTCATTTTCGCTTCATTTTGAACCAAGAATTTGTTAAGCGCATTAACGACGGTCATTATTATTTTTTGCGATACATGAAGTTAAAAACTATAAATTTAACATCAGTTGAGAGAATTAATTTATATTAAATTATCTTTGTTCATTTACAAGAGTTTTGTTAGCATTGAACACAACTGGATCTTTTTGTATGTAACTCATTTTCTTAGTGTTCATTCCTAGACAAAATTTGAAAATGGGAAGTTTGTTGATCGTTTTATGTAAATTTTTGCTATTAATTTAGTTCAGCTGACGTAACATCAAAATGGCATTCTGACAAACTAAATTACCTACATAATAAAACAATTATTGAGTGCTAAATTAGTTTGAATTTGCAACGGAGTCAGGTTTCATAATTATTTGGCGTTATCAAATTTAAATAGATACATTGCCCGCAATATATGGAGACACTTCCAATATCAAGCTCAAAAAAATAATGTTTAAAACTGAATACAAATTGCCGGGCCAAAACTGAATAAAAATTACCCACTCGAGAATAAAAAGCGCATCGCTATTCGGAGAAAGTCTCTTAATTGCCTGAAAGTAGGGAAATGAGTGAATAGATTTTTCCTCGAATAAACTCAAGTAATTGAATAAATTGTAATTAATTGAATTGTAATTCAAAACTGGAATCAGACGCGTGGCTCCGACGAGTTGGCTGTGTCGCACACGGTTGCCCACGAGCTCGGCCACGTGCTAGGTATGTTCCACGACGAAGCATCCTGCACGTGCAACGACACGTCGTGTGTCATGGCCGAGGAACTCAAGTTAGTATAGTATACATATCATTGCATCTTTTTACCGAAATAATGATGTATCATCGTACCAAAGTCATAATTGAATGAAATAAAAGATGTATCATTGTACCAGAGTCGTAATTGAATGAAATAAAAGATATATCGTCGTACCAGACTCGTTGTTGAATGAAATAAAAGATGTATCATTGTACCAGACACGCTGTTGAATGAATAAAAGATGTATCATTGTACCTCGTTGTTGAATGAAATGAAAAATTCATCATTGTACCAGAGTCGTTCAATTTAATGGAATAAAAAAAGAAGTATCATTGTACCAGACTCGTTGTTGAATGAAATAAAAGATATATCATTGTAGCAGAGTCGTAATTGAATGAAATAAAAGATGTATCATTGTACCAGACTCATTGTTGAATGAAATATAAGATGTATCATTGCACCAGACAGAAAGTTTATTGGAATAGAAGGGGTATTATTTTACCAGACAGAAAGCTTATTGAGATAAATTATAAACCTCCCTTAGGGGGTTATTGAAACCCACCATGGAGTGGAGCAGCTGCAGCAAGATGCAGTTGGCCCGACACTTTGTTCACGGCGAGTTCTCGTGTCTGCAAGACATCCCGCGGGCGTCCAGGGGCCGCCAGTACGAACACTGCGGCGACGGGGTCGTTGATTCCGGCGAACAGTGCGACTGCGGACCGGCAGGCACTTGCCGAAATCCTTGCTGCGATCCCCTCACTTGCAAGTTCCGAGAAAACGCAACGTGTGCTTCCGGAGACTGTTGCGATCTTACGGTACGATTTTTATGGAGTGATAAATCTAAATATGCAGTGAAGGTAGTCATTTTTAGTTGTCCAAATTCAATACAAATCAACTGGTTTACCGAAATAAAAAATGTAATATTTTAGGGTATTTTTAAATTTAATTTTCATACCCTAGAGGGTTATGTTCTTTGAACTGAATCATAGTCTTCGATCTCACACCTTTACTTTCCAGATGGATTCTCGATATATTTGTTTATTTTTGATACGTATGCCCCCCTAATATTTGTTAATCATCAAAAATCCGCTCATAATGCAACCGCAAATGTCTAATAAATCTAAAAAAAAATCGTAAGTAAAATTGCCAACACTTTTTATAAAATTTTCACTAACTCTACACTTCCTCATGCCGGCAGACCTGCCGTCAAGCGACCGCGTCGACTCCGTGTCGACAAGCTCGAGGCGAGTGCGACTTGCCGGAGTTTTGCTCGGGCTGGTCAGAAGTTTGTCCGCATGACGTGTATGTCCACGATGGAGCTCCCTGTGACGATGGACAGGTGCACTTTATGGTCCAACTTTCTAATCGAAGGGATTATATATATCTATTTTTAGCGCATTTTCTCATATACGGAAAAAATGCACTATTGTGCTCGCCATGTCAGTCAGTCTGTCTGTCTGTCCGTCTGTCCGTGCGTCCGTGACCTCAAGTTTTCGTCGACGAGAAAATGCGCTCTCTGTCACTCACTGCAGTGAGTACTGAGTTAAATTTTTGTATTTTTATTTTACTTGCAACTCTATCAGTTCATTGACATAAGGGAACTTGACCAAGTTAGGAATGGGTATACTGTTAGAAATTTATATTGTAGTTTCATGGTAGCTGCAAAATTTCTTTATTTAGAGGTAACAATGGAGCAGCTTGATAGAATAAGAGTTCGAAAATTATTAATTGAAGCAAATCTTTATCTAACTTTCTCGTTTATATCCAGAATCCGTAGAAGAAAGAATGTTTTGGATTATATCCTTCGAATAACGGAGATTTCTTTACAAACGGATAAAATCTGTCATATCCCATCGACTTTATATGTTTCCAAACATAGTTAAAAACTTATATGTTTCAAAAGATAGTTAAAAAATTTATGTTTCACAACATAGTTAAAAATTTATTTATATGTTTCAAAACAAAGTTAAAAAATTTATATGTTTCAAAACATAGTTAAAAATTTATGTTTCAAAACATAGTTAAGAAATTTATATGTTTCAAAACATAGCTAAAAATTTATATGTTTCAAAACATAGGTAAAAATGTATATGTTTCAAAACATAGTTAAAAATTTATATGTTTCAAAACATAGTTGAAAAATTTATATGTTTCAAACATAGTTAAAAAATCTATGTTTCAAAACCTAGTTAAGAAATTTATCTGTTTCCAAACATAGTTAAAAATTTATATGTTTCAAAACATAGTTGAAAAATTTATATGTTTCAAAACATAGTTAAAACATTTTTATGTTTCAAAACATAGTTAAGAAATCTGTCATGTCGACATGCCAGGGCCACTGCGTAGCAGGCAAGTGTGGCAGTCACCGCGTGAGGTGCGAGACACTCTTCGGTCCCGCCACCGTCCCCGCTCCGGACCGATGTTTCGCTAACAACGTTCTGGGGCGTGAGGGACAAAACTGCGGCTTAATTCGTTCGTCTTTGACGTACCGAAAATGTAATCCAGAGTAAGTACAAAAGCATCCCAATTTTTTTGTTCATTAACGAACGACACTTGTTTGTAAATTATGTTTATCCGTAAAAAGTCTTCTTCTATGTCATTGTTAGATTAGAAAGTTATCACTGATATGCTTGATTTTTGCATTAATTATCCCAAATATGAATAGAATTGTTATAAAATATTCCCTAAATTGATTGCACGCTGAAGGATCAGCGGAAGGTTACAAGGAATTAGGTTTTTCGACTTTCCGTTACGAATTGCTGCTATCTTTCCTGGCCACAAAAATGTTTCCTTTCACAAAATCGCTGGCGGGATGGAATTTATTTTGTATTGTATCGGACATCGTTCAGGAATTGAAGATGCGTAAGGCCCCATACATTATTCATATCCCACTATATGTGTAAAATTCTTGAATTTAAAAGTCATCTTGCTTCATTTTCAACTAAAAATAAAAATCAAGATTAGAGTGACGCAAACTTCAAATAATCAATCATTTTATCTTACATCAGATAATTCAGAAAAAAAATAAATAATAATAATAATTCAGAATAAATAATTCAGAATTAATAGCCTGCAAAATTACTTGTTTGATTATTTATCTTAAAATAATCCCACGCTTATGTCCTGTGCAGTTCGCTGAAGTGTGGTTCTATCTACTGCACCCCTCCAACCGACCTGATCGTACCGCGCGCCGGCATCATGCTCTGGTCAAACAGTGCCCAGTGCTTCACTGCGTACGCACAGAACGTATCGTCCGTGCCCGGGTTGGAGCTCGCGCCGGACGGATCAAAGTGCGGTGACGGCAAGGTAATTAATATTTTTTGCAATTAGAATATTTGGAGCATTTATTTGCCGTTTGGAATTTGCGGCAGCTGTGTTTTTTTGTCTAATGATTGTGAGGTGTGCAAGATGAAAGTGTGTTGTCTGGATAATAACTGAAATTTCAATTTTAATAATTATTATATAATTGTTGTGATGCTGGTCTGCTGCTTGGGGGAGTGATAGAACGAATTTTCGGTCTCTCAAATATTTAACAATTTATGTTGAAATCATATTCCGTGGATTTTGTACCTCTGGAAAAATCGGTCGTACATCAGAGTTGATAATAATAAAATAATAATATAAATATTGAAAAGATAAATGAAATGAGTGTCTAAACTATCATGCTCTATTCGGGCTGCAAAATTAAATTTTAAAACTGTTTCAAATAACAAATCCCTTAAGTTTTACCAAAACCTCGTTAAGTAAGAGCTCACAATTTATTGTGAAAAAATTTTATGAACATTCTATCTTTGATCAGAGGTAAAAATAAAAATATCATTACATGTACCTGGGGAGAAATGATATTTCTCCAAATGCAAGAGACTGAGAGCATGTTCATTATGAAATTTATGAATGAATATACTTGAGATGAAGTATATTAATTGGAATAAAATTTTGGACTCAAAATAATTGACGTGGTATCACTTTGTCGTTGGATAATCTTTATCTTATTCGCATTCCTTACCGTAATAATTATTTTATTCGCATTTCTTCCCGTAATCTTTATCTTATTCGCATTTTTTCCCGTACCTTGTAATTTTGAGTCATTATTTCGAGCGAGTGTAATTTTCCTGGGACTGGAGCGGTGCATTTAGCAGCACCTGAGCGTCTGGTCAAACATTCAGCTTCATTAAGCTACCGCAGAACCTGTAAATTCAACAAACCTGTTTCTCATATTCGTAATTTTTTTTTCATATTATCAAAACGAAGAAATGAGTGAAGGTATAAAAATTGCAGTGTCGAGGCGATGAGCCAAATTTCGAAAGCGCCTATAATAACGGTTTCATTCTTTATTGCATTGTTTATTTAGAATACAGCCAAAGTTGAATAGTTTCAGCGAGAGCGTCTAACGTTCATCACTTGCACGGCAATGTTTCTAAGTTTAATTTCAAACGGCGCTGTTTGAAAAAAAGTGTTTGAGTTACGAGGGAAATTGTTATTCGAGTAATTATTATTAAAGAAACTTGTCTTCAGCGCCGCTTCTCGACAAATTTCTGTACATTATAGGAGGGCAGTTAGTTGTTTAACACGTAACACTCAAGTTATCACATAGTTATTATTTAGACGAAAATCTTGCAACGGTAGTCAATTATGGTCTCGAGTCCGACATAGACAGGTTTATTTTAAAATTTCACTTCATTTGGATAATAAATTTCTTAAAACATAACTATTTGGAGCCTCTACTCCATAGATGTGCTTGAAGCAACGCTGTGTGTCGGTGCCACCTCCTCCTGAGGGCTGCATGCTCGATGGCTGCGGGGTCAATGGCGTGTGCAACAGCAAAGGGCGGTGTCACTGCAGCCTGGGTTTCGCTCCCCCGCATTGCGACGTGCCGGGCTTCGGTGGCTCTCGTGACAGCGGACACATGGCTGACCCCACAGGTAAATTCTTCGGGGCGAAAAATATTCCCATGAGTTTCCTGAACTGAAAGCGCGAAAAACATCATCAAATTTCTAAGTACAGTGCGTTATGGAACATAGTTTGTCGAGATGTCATTTAGATTTAATGAATTTGCAGTCCAAATATTTTTAATGTTCCTGTTTATTTTGGAAAAAATCAACCAAGGAGTTCAAACTAAGTTTGTAGATGTTGCTTAACTACATCAAAGTAAGGAATTCTAATTAAAGATTCGTTGCGGCTCCGAACATCCAATTTCAGAGGGTGCATGAAGCGCCGTGCTATCATTTTGTTTCGGCAGCTACATTTAATTAAAAAAAATCAAACGAAAAATTTTTGAGTCTAATTTTATGATTTTTATATGTGCAGTAACTTCGAATACCGACCGCTCCCTCTATTTGATCTTCTTGGTAATTATACCGCTGATGTGCGGAATCTGCGCTTCGTTCTGCTGCCTCAGCGTCTCTTGGGAGAACTACAAGAAGCAGGAGCATTATCAGCCATCCATCTGTAATAACAAAATTGGAGCCTATTTGTGTTGTTTTTCTGCACAAGTGACAAAACTTCTGATCGAAAGTGGCATTATGGCAAAGCCTGGTTTACCGACCGAAAACATCGATGGTGATCCGTCCGAAATAGAAAAGCTGAACCCCTCGCCGTCACAACGTCGAAACACCATTTTCCAAGTTGACGTCAACGTTCAAACCTCGAAGCTCGCCAATAGCTCATGGGGCACAGCAAACGACGCTTTATTTACAGACGTAATAACAGTGACCCCAAAAAATTCGCCGGACTTGCACCGCAAAGTTCGTTTACCATCAGATTCTCCTTTGCTCCATCACAGATCTCAGGATATCGAGCAGCGTCCGAAGTACGGCAAATCATTTTCGTCAGATTCTGGCTGCGTGTCTGATTTGGAAGAACATCGTGGAAAACCTGACATGAATATGTCAATGTCAAGTCTAGTAAATATAGTCATGAAGTACGGAAGAGGTGACAGATCACGCGGAAGTAGTGCAGAACCTGAAATTCCAAATCCTAAGCAGTTCGTGACGCAGAAGTCAGTGCCTCTCAGTCGTTTAGTACTGGATCCGTATGGACCGAAATCAAACGTGAAAACAGCTGGAAACTCTTCTCTGGAAGTTCAGCGGCCTGGATTTAATAGATCACTTTCATCAGATGCTGCAACATCTCAGTCAGTAACTGCAGACTTGCCAAAAAGTGGTTATTTAACTCCAAAGAAATCAACTAGCTCAATTAATACCAATTCGAGTTCAGACAGTGAATCATTCTACGTAAACATACCATCTGAAATTAAAAAAGGAGGTAATATTGGGCGTTGTTCACCTCCTGAAGATCTGAAGGTGAAGAATCAGCACA
Organism: Hyalella azteca; assembly: GCF_000764305.2. NCBI lineage: Eukaryota > Metazoa > Arthropoda > Malacostraca > Amphipoda > Hyalellidae > Hyalella > Hyalella azteca. Next base: position 141,503 of record NW_025939980.1, read on the forward strand.
CTGTATTCAAAGCGTCGAGAAAAGCTCCCCAAATTCCCAAAATCAAAATAGAGGATTCTGATGCGAAAATTACCAAACATAAAAAAGGATCAATTAAACCAAATTGCGCTGACTCTAATCCGTCGGAACAAACCGAGTTGAAATCAGCAGCAAAAAAGCCAATGTTACCCCCTCAATCTAAAACTAGTAACAATAATCGTCCTCTACCCACAACAACGAACATTCCCGGGGTTACCCCAGGAATGGCGATGGACAAAATATCAGGAGGTTCAAAAGTATCACTTGATCAGCCTAAAGCTCGACCTCCTATCAAGGATACTGGATCTAGAAGCTTTCGTGAACAACCTTCACAAGGATCAGAAAATTCGAACGAGTTTCTGATTAAATTCAATCAAGTTAAGAACAAAGAAAGTAACACGAGTTCTGCTACACCTAGTGTAGCCGAACAAACGTTTTCACAGAGCGCGCCGAGAAGGCCGATGTTGCCTCCGACAAAACGTTCGTAATTCTCAAGAACTTTAATGCTCTAAAAAACGTTTGTGTGCGCTGTGAATAAATTATTAATGGTCAAGTGATATTATGTACTAATATGTTCACAAACCTTATGATGGACGATATCCAGAAGAAGATTCTCGGAAGCTTCAGCCAGTAAAAGACTCACCTTAAAATTCGACATGTTAGAGAAAACGGGCAGGGTTATTAATTGCAGTGTCTGCGTGAGCCTAGTAGTAATCAATTTACATTATTAACCGTTTGAATGTGAAAGCAAACCGTAAATAAAAATTATTTATTCATTTGAAATATTGACAATTCATGCAACTTCCAATAAATTTATATTCAAGGTTTATTTAATGTAGTAAAATTCATCATCAGTGTCAACACAATGGCCGACGATCTGGCATAACACATATGACGACGATTATTTGAGAGATTTGACACACGTCGAATCAACAAGAACCAACTAGTGGGTGGTCACTGGTCAAGTCAATATATTTAACAAAACTGCCAAAATTTGGTTAATTTTAAAATGACGCGTTGCACTATTCCGCTGTAAATAGCATAACTGGCTTGAAATATCTTAACGGGATCTCAAGCATTGATTCTCTGAATGTTACTCATGTAACGCCTCCGCAACTTCCATTCAATCCCTGCTTTTATTAATACAGTGGAATTCACAGAAGCTCTGTAATTAACGTTATAGATACGCTAAAATTGTAACTTTTTAGGAATAAGTTTCTAAATTAATC